>NC_064614.1:562604032-562907062 GCF_023898315.1 Schistocerca nitens | reverse complement strand
CTGACAACTTATTATCGATCTGTTTTATGTTTTATAAGTTTGTTTTTAAAAACAATACGCCAGTGTATTTTAGATGTTTCCGCCGGCCGAAGTGGCCGTGCGGTTAAAGGCGCTGCAGTCTGGAACCGCAAGACCGCTACGGTCGCAGGTTCGAATCCTGCCTCGGGCATGGATGTTTGTGATGTCCTTAGGTTAGTTAGGTTTAACTAGTTCTAAGTTCTAGGGGACTAATGACCTCAGCAGTTGAGTCCCATAGTGCTCAGAGCCATTTGAACCATTTAGATGTTTCCTTCCCCCTTCGTCTGCTATGTGTTTTACGTACATTTTAAATTTGAATTACTTCATGATTCACAAATGCACAAGAGTTATTTAGTGTTAATATCTCGCAAAACCAGTAATATTAAGTCTTCACGTGGCACATGACACATAGAGGGCGTTCCAAGCCCTGTCACACCGAGGTCTGCTAAACAGGTGCATGTAAACAGCGGCCTCAGTTCTCAGTTTATGTGATCGCTCTAAGCTTGTTGACACCAGTGCCTACCAATTTAAATTATATATTACAGGTATGTTCCTACCAACTGTTATGTTCATATGCAGATGTAGTTGTGATTTTCTGTTTTATACTCTCTGATCGTTATGTGAAAATTTTTAACCTCTAGCACGATGGTCACTAAGTGACCGAAAATCGATTTTGCGGTTAATAAAACAAAAAATACGACCAATGCTGTCTCTCCGTCTAAGTATATCCATTATCTGGTCGTGGTGCACACGACACTCCATGGTGTCGCCAATCAATAGAATGTTATTTGGTCGAATGAGTCTTGTTTCATACTACGAGGGTCACTCCAAAAGAAATGCACACTATTTTTGTAAAAATACAGTTTTCATTCTGGATGTGTGAAAGTTTTACAGTGTGTAGATACATCCTTCTCGCTTGTTTTCAAACTTAGTTCAACCTGTTCCCGTGAGTGGTGCCGTCACAGCATGTCTTCAGGATGGCTGCTACATTTGACGTTCGTCAGAAGCAACGTGCTGTCATAGAATTCCTGTGCTGTGAAAACGGGACAGTGGAAAACATCCCGCAAGAGGTTAAAAAAGGTGTATGGAGATGCTGCTGCCGATCGCAGTACAGTTAGTTGGTGGGTAAGCAGGTTACGTGGTGAAAGCGGGCACGGCAATATTGAGGATTGTCCTCGCAGCGGCAGGCCTCGTACTGCACACACTCCAGACAGTGTGCAGAGAGTTAACGAATTGGTGACTGCTGATAGAAGCATCACAGTGAACGATACGTTGGGATAGGGGGAGGAAGTGTTTTCAGAATACTGGAAGTGTTGGCGTTAAAAAAGGTTTGTGCCAGGTGAGTTCCCAGGATCTTGACAGTGGCTCACAACGAAACAAGAAAAACGGTACGCAGCGAACTTTTGGAACAGTACGAGAATGGTGGAGATGGATTTCTTGGAAGAATTGTGAAAGGTGATGAAACATGGCTCCATCATTTTTCACCAGAGACAAAGAGGCAATCAATGGAGTGGCATCATGCAAAATCACCCAAGAAAAAAAATTCAAAAACAACACCTTCTGCTGGAAAAGTTATGGCTACGGTGATTTTCGATTCCGAAGGACTCTTGCTTGTGGACATCATGCCAAGTGGAACCACCATAAACCCTGATGCATATGTGATGACACTGAAGAAAATTCAAGCTCGACTGAGACGTGTTCGACCACATCGGCAAAAGCAGGATGTTTTGCCGTTGCACGACAGTGCACGGCCACATGTCAGTCAAAAAACCATGGAAGCGATCACAAAACTAGGATGGACAACACTGAAACACCCGAATTACAGTCCTGACCTGGCTCTATGTGACTATCATCTCTGTGGGAAACTGAAAGACTCTCTTCGTGGAACAAGATTTGAAGATGATGACTCCCTTGTGCACGCTGCCAAACAGTGGCTCCAACAGATTGGTCCAGAAATTTACTGTGCGGGTATACAGGCGCTGGTTCCAAGATGGCGTTAGGCAGTTGAGAGGGATGGAAATTATATGGAGAAATGAAAATATTGTTCCTAAAGGATGTATCTACACACTGTAAAACTTTCAAACATGTAGAATAAAAGAGGGATTAAAAAAATAGTGTGTATTTCTTTTGGAATGACCCTCGTATTTTGACTTCTGGCCGAGTTTATGTCCCAAGAGTGAAACATTATGGGCGTTCAGTACCGATTTGGCCAGCCATATCGTGGTATTCCGTGGGCACCATAAATACTCTACAAAGTCACGTTACTGTCATAAATTATAAGTTCATTTTGGCTGACCAGGTCCATCTCAGGGTACAATGTTTGTTCTCCAATGGTGATGCTGTGTTCCAAGACGAGAAGGTCCTATTCACACTGCTCACATCGATCAGGAATGGCTTTGTGAGCCCTGGGATGAATTGTTACATTATCCCTGGCCACCTCAAACACCAGATCCCATCGTTACTGAGCCTTAGTGATCTACTTTGCAGGAAGGGTGTGCGATCGCTATCTACCTCCATCATCACTACTTGAATTTGCAACTATTTTCTAGCAAGAATGGGTTCAAAATCGTTCAAATGGCTTTGCACTAGGGGACTTAACATCTGAGGTCATCAGTCCCCTAGAACTTAGAACTACTTAAACCTAACTAACCTAAGGCCATCACACACATCCATGCCAGAGGCAGGATTCGAACCTGCGGCCGTAGCGGTCGCGCGGTTCCAGACTGTAGCGCCTAGAACCACTCGGCCACCCCGGCTGGCGGCAATAATGGGATAATATTCCTTGAAGAGCATATGGGACCTATATTAGCTGTAGGCTAACGTTCGTTCTGCAGCATATTGTTTGTTCAGGTTGTCTATGTTAAGGGGCAAGTACACATTCAGGGACAAACCTATTGTTCTGTTAATTGATTTATGACCCCCTGGGGTTTGATTTATGACTCCCTGGGGATAATCTGTCGTTCTGAGAAACCTCCCACCCCTCCCCCTCTCCCTCTACCTTCCGACCACTCTGGGAAATCTCCAATCCTTCCCCCTCGCCGATACAAGCACAATTTTGATGTGAAATTCAGGAAATTGGCAGGTAAAAGACGGCTGTGCTGAAGAGAAAGGATCTTGTGACATAAATTTCAAATCAGTGTCAGCAATAGTAATTTATGTATGCATATTATTTATTTAGTCAGTTTGCAGGAGACAGGGCTCCCCCTCGTGGGTAGAGCTCACGTCTGCCCCCAATTTCCATGATGTAATAAACGCCGAGGAATGAAATGAAGTGTTTAAGCACCAGCCACCTCACATATTCCCACGCACACAGGTCAGGAGAGAGGCCTGCATGCAGGGCTGGCTCACACTGCAGGAGACAACTTCGTCCTATTCCACTACCCCAGTCAGAATGAACCAGAGGTGTTCACCTTGAGCCGGCCGTAGTGGCCGAGCGCTTCTAGGCGCTGCAGTCCAGAACCGCGCGACTGTTACAGTCGCAGGTTCGAATCCTGCCTCGGACATGGATGTGTGTGATGTCCTTCAGTTTGTTAGATTTAAGCAGTTCTAAGTTCTAGGGGACTGATGACCTCAGATGTTAAGTCCCATAGTGCTCAGAGCCATTTGAACCATTTGTTCACCTTGATGCATGGGACTCAACTGAGCTAGTTCACAAAACTGCCGCAAACGGCGCTTGAAATGGGTTTTCCTCCCCCACCACTTCCTTCAGGAAATTGGCGGAAACTAAAGCCTAGTTTACACGACGACATTGGGTTGTGCCACTCGTTGCGTGGAATGAGTTGCACGCTAGTGGTTTCATATTTTACAGTAGACATGGCGCCACCAGTATACACTCCAGTTTCGTCTTTTTGAGGGTCCATGAGACGTGTCTCAAATGAAAGTTTTGGCAGCTGCACATCGCACGAGTTGTGATAGAGTTAAATCTAGTTGCGTGGAATCGCTGCATAAGTAAAAAAATAAGAAACATGTTTCGATTTGTGACTGGGTGAAGAACAGACGTCAGCTAGGTTGCTAATCATCCTTGCTGAAATACTTTATAAGGGAAGACCCAAGATATTCTTCAGTTATCTTAGAACGTCACCAGAACTTTTCACATTTCTTCTAAGTAGAGTTAATTATGCAATAAGGAGTAAAGATAAGGTAAAGCACAAAGCTCTGTTGCCAGAACTGAAATTACATATCATATTGTGTGCATTACAATCGAGAACACTCGGCATGTTATAAGGTGCAGTTTTAGTTGGTGATGACACATTTTCATTAACACCAATAATTATTAACATTAACAGTAATAATTATTAACATTAACAGCAATAATTATTCGAAGCAGGCCGCATTAAGAAGAAAATGGTTTGCAAACTACTCTCTTGAAGATAGATCTGTACAATGGCAATATTTCAAAATTCTAACATATGTGCTGCGACGTTTTAAATAGAAAATTTTGAATAAAGAATGCAGCTTATTGATTTGTGTAGCCTTCCCTCCTGTCAACAATATTCCTTAACAAAGAGTCGGCCAACTCGAACGATGGGATTTTAGTCTTGTAGACGAGAGCATTGCCACATCTAGAATTACTAGCTTGTATTTTTCTTAATTCAGTTGCATATGTGCTCCTAACCCAATAAATTTTGCCCTGTAGCTCAGATAATGTCAAACCATCTCTTTTCTGATCGCACATGACGCTCTCAGGAGCAGCAATATGTTGCTGAGTTTTGTAATCAGCATCACTGAAATCCCACAAACACCTATGCAAAGCACAGATATCCAAAAAGCGAACATTCTTCTCCGTTCCCCACTTTATATTTTAGTTTGTTTACGCTCTACGAACAAACATAACTCATACAACTAGTATCGCCAAAGTTGGAACACGCCGAAAGTATTTAGTTTCACCAACGAGGTGCGCAAAAGCGCGGTGCGCATGCGCAGTGGCCGGTAGCATAATTGTCTGCAACCTAGTGTCGTCGTGTAAACTGGGCTTAATGCGAATGTAGGAAAACTACATCCTGTCACATGGCCACGACGGTCAGGGGTATATAAGATGGATGCAATCTCAGGTGCAGTTAGTCAGTGGAAGAACTGTGAAGTCTCAACAGCGGCTGAGATCCTTATCTACATGCAGAAGAAGAGTAAAAGTATGTACTCATTACATATCTTAGCTACTATCACCACATGTAGCAGTTCTTCCTCTTCTTTGTTCCCATTTCTCTGTTCAACTCACTGTCTTTGTCACTCGCTACTTATCGTTTCTTCTTTATTCAGCAGCCCCCAGTGTTTCCAGACCAGCAGTGACCTCCAGTACGTCTGGACCAGCAGCAGCCAAATGAGTTGTTATTATCCATCCCACTCAATAATTTGAGTAATGAAGACATCCAACATGCCCTCAACTCCCAGAACTGTGCTGGGGGCCCTACACCACACAGTGAATGTCAATATTGGTCACTGACATACCCACCACCCCAGAACATTCCGGTTTTACAGCAAGGACAGCGTGTTAATGTGGTGGATGACAAGCTGATGATTCCTCCCAGTGCTATATTACTTTCTGCTTCAACTTATAATTTAACAGCTGGTGGTTCAAAGCACTTACATATTGGTATAGGAGCATCAGTGGACAGTGACTGGTGTGTTGTGTTAGGGATTGAAAATGTGCTGAGAACTGTTACAGTGCAGTTTACAGAGTTGGTATGGGATGAACTGCATAATTACATGAAGGTGTGACACTCATGGTAAGATCTGGAGGTCTATCCATTTATCTGCAACACTTCACTGTTATAAACTTGTTCAGCCTATGGATGGTGCTATCCCTTGTGCTGGAAAGACTGAACTGTGGGATACCATGTGTTCAAACTGTGGATGAAAACATTGTGAACTATCTCTGTATGTATAGTGTGCGTGCAAACAATTTAGATCGCTGCATCAATACGTTGTCAAAAGAAGGAGCAAACAAGTAAAATACTGTATTGTTGTGAGGACTGAACCAGCGAATTCTTACTGATGTGTACCACTGCTGATGAGTAAATAAAAAAATATTATCGCAAATTTTTGTTGATCTTATTTAACCAGCCTCTGATTACATAATGTAAGATGTAGATCATGATTGTGCTAGAGTGGCTACACATGTTATTATTACAAGTTTTAATTTTTCTATAAAAGCCCATTGCACACCAAAATCGGATGTAGTCGGTTTCATGGCAGGGTGGGTGAAGTGTCAGGACATTATTGTAACTGACTGGTGTGGAAGAAGACTGGAAGGAGAAGAATAGGATACTCCTACCTGATAATATGCAAGTAATAGTTGTAGGTCCATCCAACTGGAACAAGGCAAATGTTCTCATGTCACTACTAACACATCTAGATGGAGTCCACTTTGAGCATGTATGTGTATTTTCAAAAATGCTGTTGCAATCCAAGTACCAGCTACTGCAAAAATACTGCATGGTGTAGATGGTGTAACATGCACGACATTCAGCCAAAGCAATGAAATCCCCTGCCAGAAAAAGTAAAGCCTGACACAGTGTTTGTATTTGATGTTGACGCTGTGGAAAACCAAGATCAAATTCTATGATATTTCTGTTTTGGACTCCATATGGGTATTGTATTTTGTTTGAGTCACACATACTCCAGAATCCCAAAAAGTTGGTGAGTGGTAATGCAAATCTCATTATAGCTTTCAAACAAGATAGTCTGAATTCTAAACACATTTACCAGGAGCATGTAGGAACCAACATGTCATTCAATGATTCTGTAAAGATATGTACAACTGTAGGTATAGACAGAACTTCCAGGAGTTTATAAAGTAATGAGTATGTTAGTATACACTGCAGCGTGGACAAATTCGCATATTTGTCAGGCTTTCAGCCTAAGGGGACAGGTGTGCATAGACAGAGAATGTGTGTGTACATAGCTAGAAAATTTCAGTTCTCCAACGTAGAGTTAAGGAGCTAGAGAGGTATGCCCAGGCCCTTCTAAGACTGATCAACAAATCAGATATCAGGGTTAAGGAACTAAAGACGTGCATGCAGATAATCCAGAGAAAGAAAGTAGATGACTTAGCTGTAAAGGTTGAGGAAACTAATAAGAAAGTGAATGACTTAACTGAAGAAGGTTGAGCAAAATATATAAACGAAGCAGCTCGCTTAGTATATAGCAAGACGTCGACTAAGCATAAGGTCATTGCTGCATGGAATGCTGTCGAAGAGAAGTTATGGCTGCTAAGGTTAGGATATTTGGATCGAGAGCAGACACTGAGAGAAACGTTGAAACCAGTTAACGCATCTCTCAATGAACTCTCATCGAAATTATACAACGACGACGGTGACGCTATTGCCGGTTTCATTGACCATCACAGTAACGCATAGACAAAACATATGGTGTCAGTGACGAAATACCGTACATGTTGGGCACACAGCCTATAACTTTAAATAAAAAACAATACAGGTAGGGGATAGAGAATTTCAAAGAACACTAGGTCTACTAAACCTCATTTTCCTAAAACCCTGAAAAACAGTAAAATTTTCACCCAAAGATCTGGAGATGTATGGTGAAATGATACCATTGACTGGTGCACACAGGAAAACAGGAAACAACACAGTGCGAAATACAGAGACATTATAAAACCATTATTATTAGATGGTTGGTACAGAAGTGTTGGTAGTATTGACATTCAGCATAAAAAAGTCAGCAATCAGCCCCGCAGTATATATACAACGACCCCAATGATATAACACACACATCAAAACAAGTTTTGCATCACCTTGGTTCCGAGTATAATAGAGGTTGTTACTTCAAGCTGCATGCGTTGTGGGTTGCACCATGGAATTTATCCGTCAGATGACATGGTCTCTACATAGAATTTCCATATTTCTGTCTAACGGCAACCCATAAATTTGACAGAGCTATCTGCTCGTACAAGGCACCATTCTCTTGCAAGTCACTTTTGGGAATGTTGTTGCGATAAGTCCAGTTAACTTTGCACGTGAGGTTTTTAAGCTCAGACAACAACAGTCTCGCAAGATTATCCCTGACTTATGATTCTAGTTTGTAGCTAGTGGTGTCACACACCCATGTAACTTGATATGATGCCACATACTGTGCATGTCGTTCTGTGAAGGCAGTGTGGAGGCAGTGGAGGCATCTTCACAATGCTCCGCAGGAGCTAGGAGCTCGCAATTAGTGCAAACGACGGAGGGACATTGCTTCTGGCGGTGAGCATTCTTAAACTACGAGAACTATTTCCTGGGTAGACATTTTCTCATGTACCGGTTCCTGCCTCGACCAGTCAATGAGCTTCCTTTCAAGATACTCTCTCTTGGTAAGTACACACATCAAAAAAAGTTTTGCATCACCTTGGTTCCGAGAGCTCCGGAACCTGTACAGAAAACTGGAATAGAGATCTACATAAACATTATTTCCGCCCTTTCCATTGCTCATGAAAACCACGCATTGCATGTTGTACCACCATACAGCGAGACCTTCAGAGGTGGTGGTCCAGATTGCTGTACACATTGGTACCTCTAATACCAAGTAGTACGTCCTCTCGCATTGATGCATGCCTGTATCCGTCGTGGCATACTGTCCACAAGTTCATCAAAGCACTGTTGGTCCAGATTGTCCTACTCCTCAACGGGGATTCGGTGTAGATCCCTCAGAGTGATTGGTGGGTCATGTCGTCTATAAACAGCCCTTTTAAGTCTATCACAGGCATGTTCGATAGGGTTCATATTTGGAGAACATGCTGGCCACTCTAGTCGAACGATGTCGTTATCCTGAAGGAAGTCGTTCACAAATGTGAACGATGGGGGAGCGAATTATGGTCCATGAAGACGAATGCCTCGCCAGTACTCTGCCAATGTGGTTGCACTATCGGTCGGAGGATGGCATTTACGTGTTCTAAGGCCGTTACGGCGACTTGCATGACCACCAGCGGCGTACGTCGGCCTGATATAATGCCACCCCAAAACAGCAGGGAACCTCCACCTTGCTGCACTCGCTGGACGGTGTGTCTAAGGCGTTCATCGTGACCGGGTTGCCTCCAAACAGGTCTCCAACGATTGTCTGGTTGAAGACATATGCGACACACATCGGTGAAGAGAACGTGATGCCAATCCTGAGTGGTCCGTTCGGCATGTTGTTGGGCCCATCTGTACCGCGGTGCATGGTGTCGTGGTTGCAAAGATGGACCTCACCATGGGCGTTGGGAGTGAAGCTGCGCATCATGCAGCCTATTGCGCACAATTTGAGTCGTAGCACGACGCCCTGTCATTGCACGAAAAGCCTTATTCAACATGGTGGCGTTGCTGTCAGGGTTCCTCCGAGCCATTATCCGTAGGTAGCGGCCATCCACTGCAGTAATAGCCTTGGGCGACCTGAGCAAAGTATGTCATCGACAGTTCCTGTCTCTCTTTATCTCCTCCATGTCCGAACAACATTCCCTTGGTTCACTCCAAAACGCCTGGACACTTCCCTTGTTCAGAGCCCAGACAACACAAGCCGTGTACCTCCTTCCTGGTTGAATGACTGGAACTGATCAGCTGTCGGACCCCCTGCGTCTAATAGGCGCTGCTCCTGCTTGGTTGTTAACATCTGTGGGCGGGTTTAGTGATATCTCTGAACAGTCAAAGGGACTGTGTCTGTGATACAATATCCAAAGTCAACGGCTATCTTCAGGATTTCTGGGAACCGGGGTGATGCAAAACGTTTTTTGATGTGTGTATGCTGAGGCATCTACTGCAAAAATGTCTTGTACCACAATAGTTAGACAATAGGGCGAGAAGGAGGTGATCCAAACATAGTGAAATTATAACGCCTGCAGACAGCAGATGTTTCATATTTACTTGTATGCTGTGCATGTCTTGTGTAATTTCTATGCTAGCCAGTTGTGATCACACAAGGCAATATTCTTCCCACTCATCTAGAGTCTGGACACTAACGCATGCCTCTTTAGGGGCAATAGTTTTTGGATGATGAAACTAGACCCTTCATTAAATGGATGAAAGACATGCAAGTATACATCAAGGGGGAGTCCATGGCACCGGGCCTTACCCGACCCTCTTTCTTGCAATTCGGAAAAATGACGAGTATGACACTCTTCACAAAATTTCTGAAATACTCTGTGATTGAATCGCCTTGCAGTATCACGCCAGTCCCACCTCCCTCCCTCCTCCCCCCCCTCCCCAATTTCAAAAGGTTCTCTTTTCCTCACCAGCATTACTGCCCTCTTTCAGGAGATGTTCTAGTTCATAGTGTATAGCTGTGTTACACTTAATGGCGGGATAATGCAGGTCGCTAACTATTTCGGGGAGCATACTTTCCAAAACGTCTTGGCAGGCATCTAGAAAACTTGCAGGATCTTGGTTGGCAAGCATTCATGTTATCCCCAAGACTTTCAGCAGCCACAGTGCAGTGCAATGCGACTGCAGAACTTAAATGGAGATTTGTAGAAAATCTGGCAGGAGTACTGCTGCTGCTGCTGCTAAACCCAGAGTTATGTCAAAGTGATATCCTGTGCCGTGAAGGATAATGATAATTGTGAGATGGGCCAGGGTGTGGTAGCATCAACAAACGAGCTGGCTGGTATCATCAGCCTGTTGATGACGACAGGTGCAGCTGTGGTGGTGTATGTGGGCATGGCGAATACTCATTGATGAATTAGGCTGGGGTGGTAAATGCATCATCATCGGGTCATATGGTCGAGTAGTTGCAGGTGCAAGTCCACATCTACATACGGCCTCCATCTCATCTGCAAAGGAAAAAAATTGATAAGTGTCATGCATAAAATGAAGATATATGCTGACACCTGTAGTAGTGCTACTTACGTTCAAAACGGTGGCCTCTGAATAAGTCCACAAGCTCCTCAGCACATTGTTTTGGAATATCACAACCTGTTGATCCATTACTTCTTTATGAGATGGTCCATACGGTGGAGAGCGTGGCTGCATTGGCAAATGAGCTGATGTCATCAGCCTGTATCACAGTGATTATGATAGAGAGGGGTGGGATGGTGTTTGCAGGTGCAACTAATACATCATTGATGAGCCGGGCTGGGGTGATGACAGCATAATCATTGTATCAGGTTGGGGAGCAGTTGTTGCAGGTGCAACCTCGAGTCCACACCATTTGCGTCCACCACGTCTGCACCAGTAGAAGAAGAAAAATAATAAATTAATCTCCAGATTGCAGCTATACTGAGCGCGCGCACACACACACACACACACACACACACACACACACACACACACACACTTACACACACAAGAAAAATTAACTTAAATGCGTGCCTGTAGGATCACTAGGGTCAAATCGGAGTCACATATCAGCCTCTGATGAACCATCACCGTAACCATTTCCACTGTGGCGTTTCGTCTCTCGTGATAATATCAGCGCTTTTGATGTTGCTGCTAGGAAGTCTCAGGCTGTACGGTCTTCTCCCATCAAAACGACTCATATTTATAGCCAAAAACCGTAGCGTATCTGAGCTATGCGTATGCTTTTAACGTCAACACTCAACTTCCACATCAATCCACGCACATGCGGGTATTTTATAGTTGGTTTTGCCCCTTAGTGTTATGTATGTTGATATTTGGAGGAAGTATAGTTGCCGGCAGCTGTGGCCGAGCGGTTCTAGGCGCTTCAGTCTGGAACCGCGCGACCGCTACCGTCGCAGGTTCGAATCCTGCCTCGCGCATGGATGTGTGTGATGTCCTTAGGTTAGTTTGGTTTAAGTAGTTTAAGTTCTAGGGGACCTCAGATGTTAAGTCCCATAGTGCTCAGAGCCATTTGAACAATTTTTTGAAGTATAGTTTATAGGTACCCTAGCTGGGTTAGGACTGTGAATCACAGTTGAATGATACGAATATCATGCCACGCCTGGTAATGTAAGAAAGAAGAGTACGTATAAACTTTTATATGTGTATAATAGGGAAAAAAGGGAAAATACGGTAAAAAATGTCACTAATATGGTAAAATCCGGATTCAAAATGATCAGACAGGATATCTGTGTGTATACATAGGAAGTAGTCGAACTTTGGCGACATAAGCACTGGCTCAAAGTATCTGGAGATATCGTGGATACTTTCCTAGAAGGCTACAAGTTTGTATGAAGGAAGAGAACTACTAGAATCACAGCACAATTTGCCCCCAAAGTGACTGAGAGATCTGCAGTAAAGATGGAGAGAGCCCGCAGAACTGCTGAATAAACATACGGAGTTCGTTATTTATAGAGAGGGAGGGAGAGATATGACGTCACACGTATACTTAGAAATAAAAAAAGTATTATGCAGATGGAGTAATCAGAATATGCGACGGAGAGGGGCTATAGGTCCTAGATATAAGAGACGGATTGACACCACATATGTTTAATAGTGAAAAGCAAAAAAAGTGGTCCAACTAAAACATTCATATTTCTTTACATGCTACACGAGTATGTAATAAAAAATGGGGGTTCCTATTTTAAAAAACGCAGTTGATATCCGTTTGGCCTATGGCAGCGCCATCTAGCGGGCCAACCACAGAGCCATCTGGTTTCCCCCTTCAAGCTAGACGAGTTTCGTTCTTTGTAGTTTTTTCTTTGGTGCTTATTTCGTGAGATATTTGGCCCAGTCACTATCAATGGACCACCCTGTATATGGTAAATAAGGGCTCGTAGCGGAAGTGAAGAAAAATCACACACACAACTACGACAAGAAATTCATATCCATAATGATCAGAAAGAAAATTATTAAAATGTAAATATTGTGCAAAAGATAAAAAGTGTATATAAAAACAAAATGAGAATCGTGATATTTAAGTTCTTCTTCTCTCTGTTACTTACAGCATAAATGAATGTACCTAATAGTGTTTGTAACGTAAGTAAGTTTTCAGGAAAGAACTTTGTAAATAAAACCAAAGTACATAAGCCAACAGAAAAAATGGGTGTGCAAATTTACCAATTGAAAAAAGGTAAAAAATTTCATATGGAAACTTTTGTATATAAGAGTAAAATAGCTTTGTAAAACGACTATGTTTATGTCATGAGAAACATAATGTTTTGTAAATAAAAATTGTTAATAAACAACAAAAATTATTGTGAAGAATCTACTGCAAAAAAGAAATAGTTAGTAATAAATCTTTACTTAATTTGTTATATCATTTTTATTATTTCGAAACCCTTTGACTATACAATTATTGTTAGTAATAATTTGTTTATTACAAACCTGATCCCTCTGCCCATGATACACAGACCTCAAATGAAGAGGCCTACACGATTCAACCTGTTGTAAACAATGAGAAGGAGAAGGGGAACTTGGATCTTATTGGTCCAGCAGGGGAGGGGGTGGGGTAGGGCAGGGGAGAGGAGGTTTTTTTTTATGTGAAGTCGCTATTGTCGAGTATGTCATGAGTTTGAATATAACTAGGTCACTTGCCTAAGGTTTGTGGCTAGGAATGTGATTCCCCTGGATGACCTTGATGAGTTGCCGGTGATTCCCCGAGAGGAGGGATGTGGGGAGGGGAGGTGACTTTGAATGCAACTAGCACAAATATGTAACCTGCTGCTGAAGTGCTTATCAGTAACCTCGAGATAAGATCGTGCCGGCCGCGGTGGTCTCGCGGTTCTAGGCGCGCTGTCCGGAGCCGTGCGACTGCTACGGTCGCAGGTTCGAATCCTGCCTCGGGCATGGATGTGTGTGATGTCCTTAAGTTAGTTAGGTTTAAGTAGTTCTAAGTTCTAGGGGACTTATGACCACAGCAGTTGAGTCCCATAGTGCTCAGAGCCATTTGATAAGATCGTTATTCACCCCATGTCCAGCCCTCGATAACTATCATCACACACGGAACATCTCCAAATGAAACAACCGTTCCCGTTGCGTCCCCCAATTTAAATTGCCAGTACATAATCGAAGTGTGTGAAAATATCGTATCCTCTGGTGTGTCAACTGCTGGCAGCCGAGCCTCGCTTAGTGTGTGTCAGACGAGAGATCACATCAGCGTGAAGGCGGGGCTCTTGTGGCGGTTTGTGGACACGCGAATCGAAGCCGGCCACGTGTTGAGCGTCCCAGGGGACGGCGCCGACACCAGACAGTTGGCGGCGCGAGCAGGCCAGGAATCGATAACGCCGAGAGCGGGCGCGATCGCCGTCTGTGGCCGACGCCAATTTGGCGCCGGGCGTCTCTCGCCACTGCTAAGGCTGCCTACCCGCGGCTGATGACTCCCACCTCACCAAGCGCGCCGTCTTTGTCAGCAGTGTAGTCCACATGGTTGTAGGGCGTGCTCTGACGCTAACACAACGACAGAACACGTGTAATGACACAGATACAAATTCAGATTCTGAAGCAGACACAGAAAACAATACACCTGTACAGATCCAAGCATATGATATTATTAATAATTATAGATTTATAACAATCATTATTATATAGCAACCAACAGTATAACACTTGTATAATGTATAAGAAAAAGGTAAAATCAATTTTGTTAAATATCCAACACTAACAAAACACGCACTACATACAGAGTTAAGTCTAGTTATGGCAAAACGAACAGTAGAAGAGCTGTGTCCTACATGAAGCACTCAAAACTTGTAACATGCAGTAATAGTTACGAGATGACACAAACACACGCAAAAGCACTTGCTATTTTACGCTAGTAAACATAAAAGGTACCTAAACTAGATGTAGGATCACACCACCTGAGGGCGAGAGAATCACAGCATCGCTGAGGTTCTCGCCCTTGGATGGCGAGCAATAGTACGAGTAGATCGGCCAGAAGCTGCCCGGGAGCGAGAGGCCCAGTGTCTTTCTGGGGTTCTCCCTCCTGAACAGTACTGATTGTGGCATTCTGCACCTTGCTACTTTTCTATCTTCTTAGTACAATAATTTTAAGCGTTCCACTTCCCACTTAGTTTGAAGCTGCAACATTCTTAAAATTTCGCTAGAATAGTAAGAACTTAGTATTACCTATACGCACAATTCGATATTGTAAAAAGGTGACTTATCTTAGTCACTTGGTGGCAGGTTATTTCTAAATGACACCAAGTAAAATAAAATTTAAAAAAAATGTCGTTAACATATAATGTCTGATAACACTAACCAGCAAGATAAAAACTGTTGAGTTCGAATGTGGCAAATGAAAACGAAATGATTAAATACCTCAAACAGTGCATTACTCTGATTCGACAGATGACTCAGACACCAACGAGTCGTCTGTGGAGAAGTCACCATACTAACATATGCTCTCTGGAATCCTCCAGGTTTGAGTTCTTGGTCCATTGCTTTCCTCGTTATACTTTCTATCAATGATATTTCATCTGTTCTGCAGTATTATAACCACCACTTTTATGCTGACGACAATCATTTGCAAACTCTAAGAACATTGTTGATGCTGTATCAGATGTGAATGACGACTTCTGCTCAGTATTACGAGGTGCACAAAATCTACGTATTAAACTAAACCCTGAGAAATCACAAGTCATAGTCATATCATGCCGAAAGTTGAACAGCAGAAGTTTTAATGAAGCATTTCCTCCGATACTCCACGATGGTATCCGCAGATACCCTATTAAAAAAAATACAAGTTCTCGACATAATCTTGGATGAGCTTCTAAAATGAGAAGAAGGAATTGTTCCAACATGTGGAAAATCTCTCTTGCTTACAGCGTATGTCAATGACGTGGCCGCGAGGGGTAGCCGCGCGGTCTGAGGCGCCTTGCCACGGTTCGCGCGGCTCCCCCTGTCGGAGGTTCGAGTCCTCCCTCGGGCATGAGTGTGTGGTGTGTGTTGTCCTTAGCGTAAGTTAGTTTAAATCATATTGAGTAGTGTGTAAACCTAGGGACCGATGAACTCAGCAGTTTGTTCCCATAAGATCTTACCACAAATTTCCAAAATTTCAATGATGTGTCAACAGTCTTGTCCTACTGCATATCCCACGTGCATGATGACGACCTCCTGTTGTAACTAAGTGCAAAACCAATAAACCTGAAAACAGCTATCGAGAGTCTCAGCAGACATCTGTCACTATCAAAATGGGCGAAGCGTACAGCGTTAAAGCTCAAGTTATCCAAAATACAAACAGTACTGGTTGGTCATTCTAGGCTCATCAGCCCGAAATATCGGGAATCCCTAAGATCTTTAACCATGAATAGGACAAATATCAACTCATTTCCTTCAGAAAAGAGTCTGGGGGCAATAACAGATGAAAATATAAGTTGGACTAAACACGGAACTGCAGCGTGCAAGAAGGCATCAGCATCTCTCTATGTCGTACAACAATATGAAAAGCTCCCTCTTGACCTGAAAAAGGAACTTCCACAAACACTTATACCTCAAATTATTCATTACAGCAATGTTATCCCGCCTGGAGCTGACGTAAACAACTGTGTCCGTCATATCTGTGATGTTCTATCCTTCAATTATATTTCTCCATCATACCCACAGCTATCCTGGCTTCGTATAGACAAGCACAAGGATTTAGTGATTTCCATTCCCTCTAACTTCTCTGCTGTCTTCTCGACGTACACTGTCCCCCATAGCTCTCCTCGACCTTATCTCTCTTGTCTGATCAACATGACAGAAACACCCATTCCCATCAGAACAAAATCCTATCTGTTCCACGCCATCGTTCAGCCACTTCTTAGTTCTAGGCGCTTCAGTTCGTAACCGCGCTGCTGCTACGGTCGCACGTTCGAATCCTGCCTCGGGCATGAATGTATGTGATGTCCTTAGGCTAGTCAGGTTTCAGTAGTTCTAAGTCAAGGGGACTGATGACCTCAGATGTTAAGTCCCATAGTGCTTCGAGCCATTTGAACCATTTCTGCTACTATCATTATTATTAATTATGGTCGCTATTATTGTTATTTCTTTACTTTCTCAGACGTTAAGTCTGGTTAAAAATGGAAAGTGACGCGGACCTTGATCAAGCGTCACTTCCTTTTAACTGTACGGTATGTGTTATATTGCATTTAGGAACTTTCGGGTAATTGAACATGTATCAATAATTACAGATTTCTGTAGTTGTATATATAATTTTGGATGTAGCTGTATTGCATTGATGTACTGGTGGATATTGTGTGGTATGACTCCTGTAGTTGATAGTATAATTGGTATAATGTCAACTTTATCCTGATGCCACATGTCCTTGACTTCCTCAGCCAGTTGGATGTATTTTTCAATTTTTTCTCCTGTTTTCTTTTGTATATTTGTTGTATTGGGAATGGATATTTCGGATAGTTGTGTTAATTTCTTCTTTTTATTGGTGAGTATGATGTCAGGTTTGTTATATGGTGTTGTTTTATCTGTTATAATGGTTCTGTTCCAGTATAATTTGTATTCATCATTCTCCAGTACATTTTGTGGTGCATACTTGTATGTGGGAACGTGTTGTTTTATAAGTTTATGTTGTAAGGCAAGCTGTTGATGTATTATTTTTGCTGCATTGTCATGTCTTCTGGGGTATTCTGTATTTGCTAGTATTGTACTTCCGCTTGTTATGTGATCTACTGTTTCTATTTGTTGTTTGCAAAGTCTGCATTTATCTGTTGTGGTATTGGGATCTATAATAATATGCTTGCTGTAATATCTGGTGTTTATTGTTTGATCCTGTATTGCAATCATGAATCCTTCCGTCTCACTGTATATATTGCCTTTTCTTAGCCATGTGTTGGATGCGTCTTGATCGATGTGTGGCTGTGTTAGATGATACGGGTGCTTGCCATGTAGTGTTTTCTTTTTCCAATTTACTTTCTTCGTATCTGTTGATGTTATGTGATCTAAAGGGTTGTAGAAGTGGTTATGAAATTGCAGTGGTGTAGCCAATGTATTTATATGAGTGATTGCTTTGTGTATTTTGCTAGTTTCTGCTCGTTCTATAAGGAATTTTCTTAAATTGTCTACCTGTCCATAATGTAGGTTTTTTATGTCGATAAATCCCCTTCCTCCTTCCTTTCTGCTTAATATGAATCTTTCTGTTGCTGAATGTATGTGATGTATTCTATATTTGTGGCATTGTGATCGTGTAAGTGTATTGAGTGCTTCTAGGCCTGTGTTACTCCATTTCACTACTCCAAATCAGTAGGTCAATATTGGTATAGCGTAAGTATTTATAGCTTTTGTCTTGTTTCTTGCTGTCAATTCTGTTTTCAGTATTTTTGTTAGTCTTTGTCTATATTTTTCTTTTAGTTCTTCCTTAATATTTGTATTATCTATTCCTATTTTTTGTCTGTATCCTAGATATTTATAGGCATCTGTTTTTCCATTGCTTCTATGCAGTCGCTGTGGTTATCCATTATGTAATCTTCTTGTTTAGTGTGTTTTCCCTTGACTATGCTATTTTTCTTACATTTGTCTGTTCCAAAAGCCATATTTATATCATTGCTGAATACTTCTGTTATCTTTAGTAAATGGTTCAGTTGTTGATTTGTTGCTGCCAGTAGTTTTAGATCATCCATGTATAGCAAATGTGTGATTTTGTGTGGGTATGCTCCAGTAATATTGTATCCATAATTTGTATTATTTAGCATGTTGGATAGTGGGTTCAGAGCAAGGCAGAACCAGAAAGGACTTAGTGAGTCTCCTTGGTATATTCCACGCTTAATCTTTATTGGCTGTGATGTGATGATATTTGAATTTATTTGGATATTAAGTGTGGTTTTCCAATTTTTCATTACTATGTTTAGGAACTGTATCAATTTAGGATCTACTTTGTAAATTTCCAATATTTGTAGTAACCATGAGTGAGGTACACTATCAAAAGCTTTTTGGTAATCAATGTATGCGTAGTGTAGCGACCTTTGTTTAGTTTTAGCTTGATATGTCACCTCTGCATCTATTATCAGTTGCTCTTTACATCCTCATGCTCCTTTGCAACAGCCTTTTTGTTCTTCATTTGTAATTTTGTTCTGTGTTGTATGTGTCAATAATTTCTGTGTAATGACTGAAGTTAATATTTTGTATATTGTTGGTAGGCATGTTATGGGGCGATATTTTGCTGGGTTTGCTGTGTCTGCTTGAACTTTAGGTTTCAGATAAGTTATTCCATGTGTAAGTGTATCAGGGAATGTGTATGGGTCTGCAATGTAACTGTTAAATAATTTAGTTAGATGTGAATGTGTTGAGGTGAACTTCTTTACCCAGAAAATTGCTATTTTATCTTTTACAGGGGCTTTCCAATTGTGAGTAGAATTAATTGCTTGGGTGACTTCATGTTGCAAAATTTTTACTTCAGGCATTTGTGGTATCAACTTGTATGTGCCTGTTTCTGCTTGTATCCACCGTGCATGCCTGTTATGTTGTACCGGGTTTGACCATATGTTGCTCCAGAAGTGTTCCATGTCTGTTATGTTTGGTGGATTGTCTATTTTAATGTGCGTGTTATCTACTGTCTGGTAAAATTTCTTTTGGTTTGTGTTGAATGTTTGGTTTTGTTTCCTTCTATTTTTACTTTTTTCGTATCTTCTAAGTCGTTTGGCCAATGCTTGTAATTTCTGCTTCTTTTCATCTAATTGCTCTATCGCTTCTTGCTGTGAGATTTTACCTAACCTTTTTCGTTTTTTTCTGACATTTCATTTCTTATAAATTGTGTTAGCTGTCCGATGTCTTTTCTCAGTTTTTCTATTCTGATCTGTAGCCTGTGTTTCCATGCTGGTTTTGTGGGTTTCTTCTGTGTGTTGGTTGGTTCTGATCTCTGCCTAATGTGTATATTTAGTGTAGTGAGTGCTCCTATATAAACCAGTAGTTGTAACTCTTCCATAGTTGTGTTTTCATTTATTTTGTTGTGTATGATTGTGTTGATAGTTTTTATTGTCGTTTCGACTTGTGGGTTATTTGGCGGTCTATGCAAGAATGGTCTAATGTCTGTATTTGTGTCTTTGTATTCTATATATGTCAGCTGAAATTATTCTTCTATATCTAACATGTGTGTCACTTCGTGTTCTATTTGTACTTGTTCTGGTGGCTGTCTTAAGATTTCGTTTTCCTCTGATTGTTTAATTGATGCATGTTGTTCTTTGTTTGTTTGCTCTAGGATGTTTGAGTCCATTACTGTATTTTCTTCTTCTTCTGATTGCACATTATTTTGTTCCAATATTTGTTGTACTTGTTGTTTGATGTTTTCTAATTCTGACTGGGGTATCCTGTTATTTTTTATTATTACACGGATCTGATCAGCTAGTCGTTGTTCTGTTAAAAATTTTAATTCTGGGTATCTGGTAATAAATGTTGTGTATACTTGTGATCTGTATCCAGTTGTGTTGGTTCCTAGGTTTGTTGCTTGGTAATAACAGAACATGAGGTGTCGATTAACTTCATCTGACCATCTCATCCTCTGTCTTTGTTTTCCTTCTACGGTGGTTGCAGGAAGCATATCCTGCAAAACACATCTATTTGGATTTAAATCAGTTTCCAGTTGGCTAGCAGTGTTGTTACCATTGTGGGCGGGCATAGGGTTCAAGCGTCGACCCCGACCATGACGGCGCTTGTCCGAGGCTTCTTTAGTTCTGTCCTGAACCAACTAATCACACTAAAAGGGGGGTTAGCCCTATTAGTGGTTTGTTCTTTTCGTCGCCTTTTACGACTGGCAGAACATACCGGAGGCCTATTCTTTTCCCGGGCCTCCACGGGATTTATTATTATTATTATTATTATTATTATTATTATTATTAGTGGCAGCAGCTGCAGTAGTACAAGTACTGTATCAGTTCATAGTCAGTATGATTTACATTTTCACTGTATATAGTCGTATCATTTTAACACTATTTATCATATCAAATTGTCATTTTTAGGTAACTATGATGTAAAAGGGTAAATCCTTGTCCGATATAAGAGAGGGCGTGAGGGTCCTAATCATATCAGGCCAAATAAATGAATGCATGCAATCCAGAAAACTTGAAAAATATTTGGACCTCAAATGAAACAAAAATTCGTCCAGTCTGTAGTTACTTACCACTGTGATGTAGCAAAATTAGAAAAATAAGAGGACAACAGCTGCAAAAGTTATTGCAGAACTGAACGTCGCACTCGCGAACTCTTTGAGCACCAAAACAACACGAAGGGAGTTCCATTGGCAGCGAATTGCAAGGCGATGTGGAATTCCAGTACCACTCATCAGCTGATGTTTATCATATCAAATTGTCATTTTTAGGTAACTGTGATGTAAAAGGGTAAAACCTGGTCCGATATAAGAGAGGGCGTGAGGGTCCTAATCATATCAGGTCAAATAAATGAATGCATGCAATCCAGAAAACTTGAAAAATATTTGGACCTCAAATGAAACAAAAATTCGTCCAGTCTGTAGTTACTTACCACTGTGATGTAGCAAAATTAGCAAACGCCCTGGACGGCTCGAGATGGCTATGAATGCTTGCATAAAATATGTGTGTAACATTTGGTTATTTGATCATATCAGTCCTTTCTGCACACAGTTGGGATGGATATGACAGTATAGGCGAAGTGATTTTCACACAGTTTATTCCCATCATCGGTTTCTCGGCCACTGCTGTCCTCATTACCACTCCTCATACATGAAATACGGGGGCTGGACAAAAATACGGAAACACCGCGAGAAATGCATACTTGAACACAGTGCAGATACTGACCAAGTGTGCTGGATATCCTGCTGCGTTTCATCACGAACGGCGCCTGTGAACTCTCCTCAATACGTTGCAAGTGTCAGTTGTGGGAACAGTGTTCTGTGCAGTTGTGAGAGAGTTTATGTCGGAGCTAAGTGAATTGCTAAGGAAGCAATGATGGAAATAAAAGAAAGGTTCAAATGGTTCAAATGGCTCTGAGCACTATGCGACTCAACTTCTGAGGTCATCAGTCGCCTAGAACTTAGAACTAATTAAACCTAACTAACCTAAGGACATCACACACATCCATGCCCGAGGCAGGATTCGAACCTGCGACCGTAGCGGTCACGCGGTTCCAGACTGAAGCGCCTTTAACCGCACGGCCACACCGGCCGGCCTAAAAGAAAGGTTCAGGAGTGGAATTAAAATACAAGGTGAAAGGATATCAATGATACGATTCGCTGATGACATTGCTATCCTGAGTGAAAGTGAAGAGGAATTAAATGATCTGCTGAACGGAATGAACAGTCTAATGAGTACACAGTATGGTTTGAGAGTAAATCGGAGATAGACGAAGGTAATGAGAAGTAGTAGAAATGAGAACAGCGAGAAACTTAACATCAGGATTGATGGTCACGAAGTCAATGAAGTTAAGGAATTCTGCTACCTAGGCAGTAAAATAACCAATGACGGATGGAGCAAGGAGGACATCAAAAGCAGACTCGCTATGGCAAAAAAGGCATTTCTGGCCAAGAGAAGTCTACTAATGTCAAATACCGGCCTTAATTTGAGGAAGAAATTTCTGAGGATGTACGTCTGGAGTACCGCATTGTATGGTAATGAAACATGGACTGTGGGAAAACCGGAACAGAAGAGAATCGAAGCATTTGAGATGTGGTGCTATAGACGAATGTTGAAAATTAGGTGGACTGATAAGGTAAGGAATGAGGAGGTTCTACGCAGAATCGGAGAGGAAAGGAATATGTGGAAAACACTGATAAGGAGAAGGGACAGGATGATAGGACATCTGCTAAGACATGAGGGAATGACTTCCATGGTACTAGAGCGAGCTGTAGAGGGCAAAAACTGTAGAGGAAGACAGAGATTGGAATACGTCAAGCAAATAATTGAGGACGTAGGTTGCAAGTGCTACTCTGAGATGAAGAGGTTAGCACTCCTGTTAACTCAGACACTGCTCTGATTGTTAAACGGCGATCTTGTCGAACAAGTTTACCGATTTTTTCAATGTTTGCATCAGTTTTTGCTGACAATGGTCTGCCAGTGCGAGTGTCATCACTGGTGTCTTCGCGGCCATCTTTAAATCGTTTAAACCACTCAAACACTTGTGTTCGCGATAAACAATCATCGCCGTACACTTGTTGTAACATTACAAACGTTTCACTTGCAGATTTTCCTAGTTTGAAACAAAATTTGATGTTAACACGCTGTTCTTTCTGTACACTCAACACCGAGCGAGGTGGCGCAGTGGTTAGCACACTGGACTCGTATTCGGGAGGACGACGGTTCAATCCCGTCTCCGGCCATCCTGATTTCGGTTTTCCGTGATTTCCCTAAATCGTTTCACGCAAATGCCGGGATGGTTCCTTTGAAAGGGCACGGCCGATTTCCTTCCCAATCCTTCCCTAACCCGAGCTTGCGCTCCGTCTCTAATGACCTCGTTGTCGACGGGACGTTAAACACTAACCACCACCACCACCTACACTCAACATTTTCCGACGCACAGACAAAACATCAACTACTTAAAACAGACGCCACGGGCAGACTGAGTGCAGGAGGCAGATGAAACTCGAGCAGTAGGCGGAGCGAGAGTCACGTGACAGGCCACGCGACTTTCAGCCTTATTGCATTCGTTTTATTGTTTCACCAGTACTAGTCCGGTTTTTTTCTAGCCACACCTCGTATACAAACGTTTAGAATTTCAATTCTCTGTGACACGGAGAATCGATACCAGAGTGCATTAGAGTTGTTACCAGGCCTGGTAGGGTGTATAAGGGACGTGAACAGAGTGAAATATTGAGAAATCACTGTAAAGGACACTATGATGCCACGTACTCGTATGATAGTACATCAGCATCTCACAGTCTGAAGGGGATCTCACTGTAGGTCTCCATTAGGCCGGCTGATGGAATCGTGCAGTATGCAGATTGGTGGGGCACTCGGCTGTGACAGCGCTCTAATCTTAGTCTGCACGGGGACGTGAGAGCGAACGTACTCGTCGTCATGGTTCCGGTCAAGCATGCCTGACCACCACAAAAATCCTAAAGCAAATCCTAAGAAATTTTGGTCTTATGTCAAAGCGGTAGGTAGATCAAAACAAAATGTCCAGACACTCTGTGACCAAAATGGTACTGAAACAGACGAGCCGGCCGCGGTGGTCTCGCGGTTCTAGGCGCGCAGTCCGGAACCGTGCGACTGCTACGGTCGCAGGTTCGAATCCTGCCTCGGGCATGGATGTTTGTGATGTCCTTAGGTTAGTTAGGTTTAACTAGTTCTAAGTTCTAGGGGACTAATGACCTCAGCAGTTGAGTCCCATAGTGCTCAGAGCCATTTTGATTTAAAATGGAATGATCATATAAAGTTGATCGTCGGTAAAGCAGATGCCAGACTGAGATTCATTGGAAGAATCCTAAGGAAATGCAATCCGAAAACAAAGGAAGTAGGTTACAGTACGCTTGTTCGCCCACTGCTTGAGTACTGCTCAGCAGTGTGGGATCCGTACCAGATAGGGTTGATGGAAGAGATAGAGAAGATCCAACGGAGAGCAGCTGTGGTGTCACCGCCAGACACCAACCTTGCTAGGTGGTAGCTTTAAATCGGCCGCGGTCCATTAGTACATGTCGCACTCGCGTATCGCCACTGGCAGTGATCGCAGACCGAGCGCCACCACACGGCAGGTCTCGAGAGACTTACTAGCACTCGCCCCAGTTGTACGGACGACATTGCTAGCAACTACACGTACGAAGCCTTTCTCTCAATTGCCGAGAGACAGTTAGAATAGCCTTCAGCTAAGTCCATGGCTACGACCTAGCAAGGCGCATTAACCATATCTGGAGAGAGTCGCACTTGTATTATCAAGAGAAATGTACCACAATGAATTAAAGTTAAGTATACGAGAAGCTCCGTTCTTTTCTTTATAGCTTTCATCACGTATCCTGTTTCAGACTTAACGCCAGTCGGCGTGTGTGTACGCGTGCCTTTCGGTTACCCGTCGCTGTGGACTGGCTGCCTTGTCAGTCCACTACAGCAGCGCGCTTCGTTACAGGATCATTTAGTAATCACGAAAGCGTTACGGAGATGATGAATAAACTTCAGTGGAAGACTCTGCAGGAGAGAAGCTCAGTAGCTCGGTAAGGGCTTTTGTTAAAGTTTCGAGAACATACCTTCACCGAAGAGTCAAGCAGTATATTGCTCCCTTCTACGTATATCTCGCGAAGAGACCATGAGGATAAAATCAGAGATTTAGAGCCCACACAGAAGCATACCGACAATCCTTCTTTCCACGAACAATACGAGACTGGAATAGAAGGGAGAACCGATAGAGGTACTCAGGGTACCCTCCGCCACACACCGTCAGGTGGCTTGCGGAGTATGGATGTAGATGTAGATGTATAAGGGAGCATCGCCGTATTGTGCACCGAGCATCGTAACTCCTTCACATTTTATTTTATTTTATTTATTTACACGTCAAGTTCCGTAGGACCAAATTGAGGAGCAAATCTCCAAGGCCATGGAATGTGTCAATACATGAAATTACAACA
The DNA here is from genome assembly GCF_023898315.1 of Schistocerca nitens. NCBI lineage: Eukaryota > Metazoa > Arthropoda > Insecta > Orthoptera > Acrididae > Schistocerca > Schistocerca nitens. The sequence continues at coordinate 562,881,736 of NC_064614.1, read as the reverse complement.
TAAAAGTAATAACAGATGTTCATGAACCTGAAAAAGTCAGTCCATAAGTTTAAGTAAAGGCTATCAGCAATACAATAAGAATCAATTTTTCAAGGAACACCTAAACAGAATAGAAGGAGTGACCCATGAGGAAACTCTTCAGTTTCGATTTGAAAGCGCGTGAATTACTGCTAAGATTTTTGAATTCGAGTGGCAGCTTATTGAAAATGGATGCAGCAGTATGCTGCACACCTTTTTGCACATGATTTCTGCCGAGTATTAACCGATTGAAAGCTGCTTATTCTTGGGAATAAACTAATATTAGTAGCAAGAAACGACAATAGGGAATATACACATTGAGAGGCCAATATCAAAATACCTAGACTTGAACAGAGGTCGACAAGAGGTTCGTGAACTCACACCACTTATTGCCCGAACCGCCCGTTTCTGAGCCAAAAATATACTTTTAGAATGGGAAGAGTTACTCCGAAATATAATACCATACGACATTAGCGAATGAAAATAAGCAAAGCAGACTAATTTTCGTGTTGAACTATCACTCACTTCTGATACCGTTCGAATAGTAAAAATGGCAGTATTAAGTCTTTGAACAAGATCCTGAACGTGGGCTTTCCACGACAGCTTATTATCTATCTCAACACCTAAAAATTTTAACTGTTCAGTTTCACTAATCATATGCCCCTTCTGTGAAATTAAAACGTCAGGTTTTGTTGAATTGTTTGTTAGAAACTGTAAAAACTGAGTCTTACTGTGATTTAACGTTAGTTTACTTTCTACAAGCCATGAACAGAGGTCAAGTACTGCACTATTTGAAACCGAGCCAGTGTTGCACACAACATCCTTTACTACCAACTTAGTGTCATCAGCAAACAGAAATATTTTAGAGTTACCCGTAATACTAGAGGGCATATCATTTATATAAATAAGGAACAGGAGTGGCCCCAACACTGATCCCTGGGACACCTGCAGCTGCCTTCCGAGAAAAAGCAATGGATTCACTGCAACGTTTTGTGTTACACCACACTACTGTTCAGTTACTAGCAGCAGCTGGACTACGGACTTGCTATCCCGTGCTAACACCACAACACAGACGGCTGCGTTTGGAGTGGTGCTGTGAGAGGGAAGCCTGTGGCGCTGGTGAATGGCGCCACATTGTGTTCAGTGAGGATTCGCGGTCCTGCACGACCCCACATGACCATCATCGGCGAGTATGGCAGCGACCCGTAGAAAAGCCCCATTATTCCAATGTTTTGGAGAGACACAGTGGTGTTAACCCTGGTGTCATGATGTGCGAAGCCGTCAAATATGACTTTAGGTCGTGGCTGGTAGTGACTGACAGAACTCTGACGGCACAACAGTACCGAATGGACATCCTGCGTCCAAATGTTTTACCTCTATTACGACAGCATCTTGGTGCCGCTTTCCACCAGGACAATGCTCATCCAAGCATGCTAAGTCTGTATGAACTGTATATGTGATGCTGAGCTTCGCCTCTAGCCAGATCTGTCGCCGATGGCCGATGTGTGGGACCAGCCCGGACGTCACCTCCGTCCCAGTGCCACTATCCACGATATCAAAGACGAATTACAACGCTTTTTTTTTCAGTGTCAATAAAATTCACCAACAGTTGTAAACTTTAAGATATTTTATTTTATTCTGAAAGAAAACAGTTTCGACATTTCATTCTGCCATCTTCAGGCCCCTTACGCTTCTATCAAAATAAACGAACTTGTAGTATAGCGCCATAAATCACTAGATATCGTTAGTTCCAATCGTTATACAATTGTTTCGTACGAAAACGTGGCAGCAAGACAATAGATCTGCAGTGCTGTCACGTCTTCGTACGAAACAATTGCATAATGATTGGAACTCACGATATCCAGCGATTTAAGGCGCTGTACGGTAAATTCGTTTCTTTGGATAGAAGCGTATGGGACCTCAAGATGGCAAAGTGAACTGCCGAAACTGGTTGCTTTCAGAATAAAATTAATTACTTTACAATTGACATTACAAATTACTTACCAGCCGATGTCACCTGGCCATGATGGACCAACAGAGATTGAATTACAACGGTTGTGGGTCGTTTTGCTTTATGATGCCCTTGCCAAGCGGATCAGTGCATGCATCAACGTCAGAGGGAATACGTCATACTGATAAATGGGCTCATACTGCCAATTTCTTTGTACATTTCACTTTATTTTGTAATCACTGCAATAACATCACAGACCCTCTCAATCCTCCACCCCATCTGGGCCTTTCATCCTTTTTTTTTGTGGGGGGGGGGTCAGTGTACATTCTTATGCAGGCAGTCACATTAGCTCTCTTCATTACATTGTGCCTTGATATTATGCAACTCGTGAAGCACTTCGTATACTTCTGGTATGACCATCGTAATTAGACCTTTGTGGTCCTCACCTTCGAATAATAACTTTTCCTCATTTCGATTTACATCTGTAGCAGCAACAATTATTCGCCATTGCAGTTACTAACAAGCAGACGTATAAAAACAGGGTAAATGCGTATTATATTAAAGTTCCGATCTTACCGAAAAATGTAAACGAACAGCTTCACGTTAGACACGGAACAACCACTGTTTCATGTTGGTGTCAGGCACCCTCCATAGATATTCGTATTCCATGATGGTTATCTGCGACGATACGCCGGGCTGCGCAACGTAACCAGTCACTAAATTTTAACTCTTTTATTTATGGTGCGTTTTAAGGTGGTTGCTGCGTCATCAGGTGGCAATTCCGGTGTTTGACTCAGATGCTTTTATCCTGGGAAACCAAAGATGTGGAAATATCTAGAATGTTTCAAGTTTATCATTTTAGTTTTCAGTCTCATACCTTCTATTCATTAATGTGTCTTGTACTCGAGTGGTAGTCATCATGGTCCCCGTCGCTCACTAATGGGCGTTCCACCTTTCGTGAGACGGTAAGTGGTAGTGGTATTAAAAATATTTTCACTGAGGGTTTCATAAAGTTGTACCATAAAATATTTGATAATTATTATTGTTATAAGCTTTCATTTGCTGTAACTCTGCTTTTTAAATTTTATAAAGTGAAGTATCTTTTTTTAAAAATCACCATTGCTGTGGAACTGGTAGGCGGTTAGAAAATTTTACTAGTAATAGAGGAACAAAAGTGGGTGGTAAGTAAAAAAGGCCAATGTTATACTCTAAGAAACCTTCCACTGAAGACAGTTTTCCTTGTTTTTTTCATTTGTTTCGTGTCAACTCCAGCAAGCGGACGAGTTACCTTACCCCAGGTACCCTCACTGTGTACTAGAATAGGAGACTCACGTTTTTAATAACGTCATGCTTACGTTTTCGGACGAGTCCTGAGGAACGAAAAATTGCTCGTCGAATAAAAAACATAGGGTGTTATTTAAAAAAGATGTACTGTGGTACATATCTTCGTAACGAGCTAAGTTACGTGGAAGGCCATCACGATGGTTAACGTTCCCTTGGTAGCTAAACATCATTTGCTCGATAATTTTTTTTTTAATTTTGAGTTTGGACAAAACGTTATTTGGGATGTTGAATGTTTCCCCCTGTATAAAATTCATGTGCAGCTCACATCCAAACCTCCAGGTGTCAAACAAAACTCCCACATAGTTTGTGACATGTGCTGTCGGCCAGGAGAACTTGCCTAAATGGTAAGTAAGAAGTAACACATGATCTACGGAGCACAGGAAAAGCGTAACTGTGAGCGTCTGGCATGTAGAACTCCCACGGGAAAGTCGGTAGAGCGTTAGCTTCTCGTATGGAGGGTGTGACAGTTTTTGTACTGTAGTACATGTAAAACCATAATACGGGAGAACATCTTCCTCACATGTAAAAGGGCTCTTCGGGGTTTGTAGCAATGTTCTATTGGCAGTCCGCTTTCGTTTCTTTTATTTGAAAGCACCAAACCTTCAGAGTACTTTTCTAGTTTCACAGAAGAAGCATAAACAGTCGAAACAGGAGAATAAAGAAACAACAGCATCATACGTGCGCAAGTATTGGTAGTAATAGTAATAATAATAATAAGAAGAAGAAGAAGAACTATTATTATTAATATTAATACTTCGGTAGATATGATGCTATTGTATCTTTATTATTATGTTCCGATTGTTTGTGTTTGTTCTGTGAATCTACATATTTACTATGTAGATTTGCTACTTTCAAATAACAGACGTGAAAGTAATTGCCAATAGAACATTGCTATAAACTCCTAACAGTCTTTTTACATGTCAGGAACAAGTTGTCCCATATACAAGTTTCACACGTGCTACAGTACAAAAACCGGCATGACCATGGCTCGAACATGGGATCCTTGGTACGCCAAACAAACGCTCTATCGACTTCCTCACAGGATATGTACGTGACAGACGTTCAAAGTTACGCTTTTCCTGTGTTCCATAGATCAGGTGTTACTTATTGCCGGCCGAAGTGGCCGTGCGGTTAAAGGCGCTGCAGTCTGGAACCGTAAGACCGCTACGGTCGCAGGTTCGAATCCTGCCTCGGGCATGGATGTTTGTGATGTCCTTAGGTTAGTTAGGTTTAACTAGTTCTAAGTTCTAGGGGACTAATGACCTCAGCAGTTGAGTCCCATAGTGCTCAGAGCCATTTTTGTTACTTATTACTTACAGTCTACGCACGCCCTCCTGGACAACAGCAATTAGCAAAAAACCATACTGGAGTTTTGGTTGATGTTGTTGTGGTCTTCAGTCCAGAGACTGGTTTGATGCAGCTCTCCATGCTACTCTATCCTGTGCAAGCTTCTTCATTTCCCAATACCTACTGCAACCTACTCCTTCTGAATCTGTTTAGTGTATTCTTCTCTTGGTCTCCCTCTACGATTTTTACCCTCCACGCTGCCCTCCAATACTAAATTTGTGATCCCTTGATGCCTCAGAACATGTCCTACCAACCGGTCCTTTCTTCTAGTCAAGATGTGACACAAATTTCTCTTCTTTCCAATTCTATTCAGTACCTCCTCATTAGTTATGTGATCTACCCATCTAATCTTCAGCATTCTTCTGTAGCACCTACATTTCGAAAGCTTCTATTCTCTTCTTGTCTAAACTATTTATCGTCCACGTTTCACTTCCATACATGGCTACACTCCATACAAATACTTTCAGAAAGGACTTCCTGACACTTAAATTTATACTCGATGTTAACAAATTTCTCTTCTTCAGAAACGCTTTCCTTGGCATTGCCAGTCTACATTTTATATTCTCTCTACTTCGACCATCATCAGTTATTTTGCTCCCCAAATAGCAAAACTCATTTTCTACTTTAAGCGTCTCATTTCCTAATCTAATTCCGGCAGCATCACCCGATTTAATTCCATTATCCTTGTTTTGCTTTTGATGATGTTCATCTTATATGCTCCTTTCAAGACACTGTCTATTCCATTCAGCTGCTCTTCCAGGTCCTTCGCTGTCTCTGACAGAATTATAATGTCATCGGCGAACCTCAATGTTTTTATTTCTTCTCCGTGGATGTTAATTCCTACTCCGAATTTTTCTTTTGTTTCCTTTTGGCTGACACTCTGTCAATATTCAACGTTAGGTGCCGATATGACTGTCAGACATCTGGAGGTTTGTGTCTCAGAAATAAAAACGTGGCAACTACTTTTAAAAAAATGAGTTAACGCTATTTTTCTGATTGTTTTTAAAGTTTTTGGAAGCCAGTGATGATGTGCCTCACAGTGGCGCCTCCCATTACCTGTATGCAGAGGACGCAGGCAGTCAGTCCTGAACGGAGACGCGTTTCGCCGCCTACTTGTTCTTTCATTGGCGGCGCGGCGCCCCGGTCGGACGTCGCCCTGGAGAGGCGAGCAGAGCGCGTGCTTGGCAACGCAGCTGCCCACGGCAGCAGCGGCGGCGGCGGCGGCGGCGGCGGCGCGGCCGTTGGTTCGCGAATGGCGGGCCCGGCGGGGCCGCGCTATTGATTGCGAGGCGCCGGGGTCGTTGAACCCGGCGTGTGTACGCAGCACGCACGTGCGACGCCACGCTGGCTGCCGCCTCTTATCTCCGGCCGGCCGCGCCCTGCAGCGCGACTCGGCAAACACTTGCTAGCGCCCACATGTCTGCGCACGGTATTGACGGCCCTCAGGGGCACGAGTACGTATCTGGCTCCAGTTCTCTCCACCATCCACTTATCCTCGACAAGAGTCACAGCTAGGATCAGAGACGGCCATACTACACTCTAAGACAACAAAAGGCGCATCATGAACGAATTATCCACATTGGACGGAAATCGGTAGATGTGATGTACGTGTACAGACAAACAAATTATTACAATTTCAGAAAAATAGGATGCTTTGTTCAAGAGCAAGAGCTTTACAAATTGAGAAAGTCAATAACGCGTTGATGCATTTCTGGCCCTTATGCAAGCAATTATTCGGCTTGTCGTTGATTGATCTGTTGGATGTCCTCCTGAGAGTTATAGTGTCAAATTCTGTCCTAATGGCGCTTTAGATCGTCAAAATCCCGAGATGGTTGGAAGGCCCTGCCCATAATGCTCCAAACGTTCTCAACTGGGGAGAGATCCGGCGCCCGCATCTCGTGGTCGTGCGGTAGCGTTCTCGCTTCCCACGCCCGGGTTCCCGGGTTCGATTCCCGGCGGGGTCAGGGATTTTCTCTGCCTCGTGATGGCTGGGTGTTGTGTGATGTCCTTAGGTTAGTTAGGTTTAAGTAGTTCTAAGTTCTAGGGGACTGATGACCATAGATGTTAAGTCCCATAGTGCTCAGAGCCATTTTTAGAGATCCGGCGACCTTGCTGGTCAAGGTAAGATGTAGCAAGAACGATAACAAGCAGTAGAAACTCTCACCGTGTGCGAACCGGCATTATCTTGCTGATATGTAAGCCCAGGGTGGCTGGCCATTAAGGGCAACAAAATGGGGTGCAGAATATCGCCGACCTACTATTCTGCCGAAAGGATCCCGGAATCTCATTGGCCGGCAGTTGTGACCTAGCGGTTCTAGGCGCTTCAGTCTGGAACCGCGCGACCGCTACGGTCGCAGGTTCGAATGCTGCATCGGGAATGGATGTGTCTGACGTCCTTACGTTACTTAGGTTTAAGTAGTTCTAAGTTCTAGGGGACTGATGACCTCAGATGTTAAGTCCCATAGTGCTCAGAGCCATTTGAACCATTTGAATCTCATTGACTGGCGTAGAACTGTCGTCAGTGATAAGTCCTTATTCGAAAGCCCATGCGGCTTTTCGCGGATGATGCTGTAGTATACAGAGAAGTTGCAGCATTAGAAAATTGCTGCGAAATGCAGGAAGATCTGCAGCGGATAGGCACTTGGTGCAGGGAGTGGCAACTGACCCTTAACATAGACAAATGTAATGTATTGCGAATACATAGAAAGAAGGATCCTTTATTGTATGATTACATGATAGCAGAACAAACACTGGTAGCAGTTACTTCCGTAAAATATCTGGGAGTATGCGTACGGAACGATTTGAAGTGGAATGATCATATAAAATTAGTTGTTGGTAAGGCGGGTGCCAGGTTGAGATTCATTGGGAGAGTCCTTAGAAAATGTAGTCCATCAACAAAGGAGGTGGCTTACAAAATACTTGTTCGACCTGTACTTGAGTATTGCTCATCAGTGTGGGATCCGTACCAGATCGGGTTGACGGAGGAGACAGAGAAGATCCAAAGAAGAGCGGTGCGTTTCGTCACAGGGTTATTTGGTAAGCGTGATAGCGTTACGGAGATGTTTAGCAAACTCAAGTGGCAGACTCTACGAGAAAGGCGCTGTGCATCGCGATGTAGCTTGCTGGCCAGTTTCGAGAGGGTGCGTTTCTGGATGAGGTATCGAATATATTGCTTCCCCCTACTTATACCTCCCGAGGAGATCACGAATGTAAAATCAGAGAGATTCGAGCACGCACGGAGGCTTTCCGGCAGTCGTTCTTCCCGCGAACCATACGCGACTGGAACAGGAAAGGGAGGTAATGACAGTGGCACGTAAAGTGCCCTGCGCCACACAGCGTTGGGTGGCTTGCGGAGTATAAATGTATATGTAGATGTAGATGTAGAAATGAGCCTGCATGACCAGCAAAGACGTGTCTGGAGCCGATCTAGACAACAATTGGATACCAAACTGACTGTCTTTCGCCATACGGCCCAACAACCAGGATTTGTGGTCTGGGGTGCCATTTCTTTTCATAGTTGTCATGGGCGACACTCTTACAGTATAGCGGTACGCCAACAATATTCTGCTGCCCGCTTTGTTGCCCTTCATGGCAAGCCGTCCTGTGCTTACATTTCAGCAAGACAATTCCCTCCTGCACCCGGCGGGAGTTTCTACTGCTTGTCTTCATGCTTGCCAAGCCTTACCTTCTCCAGCAAGATCACTGGGTCTCTCCCCAGCTGAGAACGTTTGGAGCATTATGGGCAGAGCCTCCAACTAGCTTGGGATTCTGATGTTCTAACGAGCCAATTGGACAGAATTTGGCACAATATCCCTCAGGAGGTCATCCAACAACTTCATCAAACAGTGTCAAGCCGAGTAACTGCTTGCATAAGGGCCAGAGGTTGACCAACGCGCTATTGATTCTCTCAATTTGTGAAGCTCTGGCTCTTGAAAAAAATCAACTTTTTCTGAAATTTTGATCTTTTGTTTTTCTGTCTAGGTACATCACGTCTACAGATTTTCGTTCCTTTCGGATAATTCCTTCGTAGCGCGTCTTTTTTTATATTTTTTTACAGCCGGCACCACATTTTGCTGAATTCCTCCTGAGTGCGAAAATATCCATGTCCTCTCCGTTTTCTGAGTACAAGGGATGGTGCGTGGAGTAATTAAGGATGACTGGCATCCAGGGCAAACTTCCACTTTCCGCCCTCCTCACTCAGTCGCAGTTTGTCACATGGCATTATTTTCTTTGGTTGTTTTATTGACTTTCGAGTGACTCTATACAGCCACCTACTTACATAAAATACACGAAGATGGCACGCAGTAGGTAAATACAATTATAATATAACAACTATCGTAACAGATTCCAGCATTAAAACAATTGCTATGTAGTTGACGAATGTCTCATATTTAGTCACTTTTTCTTTGAAACAGGAAGGAAGATTAGGCTTCAACGTGTCACCTTTTCTTCGACTTACAATAAGAAGGTATGCAGGATGCGAACGACAACTGTTTACAACGTACCACAGTGGTTTAAGGGAAGTCCAGAAGAATAGTCTGCTATAAGACGCTTGTAGTCTATCAAATCGGGAAACAACCTCAAATTGGCCTACATAAGCCACCCAAGCCAAAGCGCATACGCGCCGTGCGAGGTTTCGGATATCAAATGGTTCAAATGGCTCTGAGCACCATGGGACTCAACTGCTGAGGTCATTAGTCCCCTAGAACTTAGAACTAGTTAAACCTAACTAACCTAAGGACATCACAAACATCCATGCCCGAGGCAGGATTCGAACCTGCGACCGTAGCGGTCTTGCGGTTCCAGACTGCAGCGCCTTTAACCGCACGGCCACTTCGGCCGGCCTTTCGGATATCCTCTTGACAACTTCATCCAGCAGTTTAGCCAGGCCTAACGGTTTAAAGCTATTTTCTTTTTCTTGCTGAAATCTTCCTTGAGTATTAAACGTATCTAATTCTACATTTTACCTGAAAGTTTTACGGCTGTAACACCTTAAAATTGACAATCAAATCGTTTCTCTGGCATTCTTACTACGACACAGGTGTCGTGGTAAGGGTTAAGTTTAGATAGAAGTGTAAATACAATTACATTTTGCATAATGCTTATAAAAGTCTTTTTAGGGCTCTGTGTCTCAATCTGTAAAATCGGAACCCCTGTACGATCGCTTTGTTGTCTGCCTGTCTGTCATTCCGACTGTTAAGAGTACTTTTTCTCAGGAACTGGTAGACGTGTCAAGTTAAAATTTATGTCACAAATTAAGGTCTATGGGCTCTTGGTGGTGTAAAGATTTTAAGTTTCTAAGATAATTCAGTCAAAATACAGGGCCATTTATGTCACATATTTTGATAATCGCCAGCTCTCTCATCAGAACCAATTGGGTGCTTCCGGTTGACCTAGAATCATGAAATTTGGCAAGAAGCAAGGGTTCACGGTACAAGTAACGTAAAAAATCTGAAACTTGTTGATTTGTAATTATATCACATAAAAATATCTTTTGCGATTTGAACAAACATTGCTTTCATCATCCTTCAAAAGCGTAACAGACGAACATTACTGCTTGCAAACGTGACAAGTAAGTTGAAGTCATGTTTTAGTAAGTAAATAAAAAATATTTTATTACATCTTCTCTCTCTGCATATATAGACTGAAGTCTCCTACTCGATTCTTTTTATATATCTGAGCAACTACTGTCGAGTTACAAATAAGGTCTTGCAGTTGTCTCGACCAATATCTTGACAGTATCGATATTGATAACAGGCAAAAGTCGTTGATATCCTCGATTCCGAGTATGGATGGACTATCGATATCCATAACTGAGTTTGTACGGAACCCTCAGTGCACGAGTTCCACTCGCACTTCGCCAAGATTTTTTGTTACACTCAAGAGAAAGCTTACATCAGTAATGTTAACGAAAAACAATGTTTCGAAAATCTCGCGCGCCGCGCTTGCGCTGTAGCTCAGGTGACCTAAGTCTTTTGCAGGCTTCCTACTTGACAGGCCGTAAGTCTCCTCTATCAAATTGTTCGTCTCGACTTCCTCTACTCTACTGTTTTCGTTGCAAACGGTTATAGTTTCCACGCTGTACAATTTCCTATTTATTCAAACGTAGTTTCATGGAAACAATAGAGAAACTGAGGTTGACAACTGGTGTTTAAGGCTGCTAATGTTTCTTAGTAACTTTGTTGACAAGTCCTTCCTATATATGCAACCAAGAAAATGTCAAAGATTTTTCTATATAATCCTCATTGCTGCGTAGCCTGTTTAATGACATCATTATTTTACAATAAAGTAAAAGGTACACACTTAAATAATTTATTTTTGCATGACGCTATTCACAAATGAAACAACACACAGTCCAAAGTCCCAACAATAATGCGATTAACATTGTTAATATTTGCAGCCATTTTCCTCAGTTGCCAATAATAACTTCAGTCATTTTTTGTCAAGAAGATAAGAACGTTTACGACTTTTTCAACTAAAATTTATTCTTGAGAACCAGACATGTTTCGCCTATCTATGTTAGGTATCTTCAGTGGTATTAAATATTTAATTATAGATATTTTGACGTGAGATTTGTAGTGATTCCTTTGCAGTTCGTTTAGACCTGTCTATTTCTGTTTACAATTATATGTTTGTGTTTTCATTTTCGTGCCCTGATCGTGTAGCCATTTGTTGTCCTATGTGTGCTAAATGCAGATGGTATCGGTTTCTTCCAGTTTTTTTTTTTCACATAGTCGATACTGTAGAGAACTGCTCCTGCTTGCACTGCTCTTGGTCACATGCTTTAGAGCTGACTGAGGGATCGTGGGAACTGAATGAGGAATCCTGGGACAGTGGAGTGGGGCTCTGGGGTGAGAATGGAGGAGGGGTAAGTGGTGGGGCACTTGTGTGTCTCTCTGTGCGTACCTTTTTAATTTTTATTTGTTTATTTATTTTTATTTTATTTTTCAATTTTTATTGTTTGTTAATATGTTTTTATGGTAGACTGTGAATCACTTTGATTATTGGTTTTCTGTTGTTGCTCTTTTGATCATTGAGAATATTTTAGTTTTCATTTACTGCCTTCTATGTGAAATATTCTTCCTGTAGAGTGACTTTCGCTTTCTTTTGTTGTTGTGGTACAAACTTGCTATGGTTGTTTTTATCCATTGTGATGATGTTGTTCCTTTATTAGATGTTCAACATATGTGCAGTGGATACATTCACTCTTTAGTGCCTTTATATGTTCTCTGTACCTGATGTTAAGATTTCTTCCATTCGTCTCAGCTATTCAGAGTTGCAGCTTTCACTTGTTAACTCATTACACCTGAACTCCTGCATTTATTTTTCTCTTCTGCCACAGTTTTTAATTTTCTTTTGTATTGCTTTATTTGTCTTGAATGATATATTGACTTTGTTGTTTTTTGAGGATGTTGCTAATTTTGTGTGTGAGCTGGTTGCTGTAAGTCATGAACAATGGGATTCGTTTTGCCCTGTTTCATTTCCGACAAACGTAAAGCTGTAGCAAATAAAACAACAAATACAAAATCTACTTCTTTTACTTTCATAGCCTTAGCTCACTTAACTTAATGAGAGTGAATCCATCGAGTAACCGTCAGCAAGAAATAGATCTTTTCGTACCTGGGAGAGGTAGATCTCGTGGAACTGTCGCTCAGTACAATCCAATCCAAAACTCCTCATGATTTCCTCTTCATACATCTCCACGTGCTTCTTGTTTTAGTGTTCACCTATCCTTTCCCTTGATGTTTTCTTACTTCTTTCTCTTTCCCCTCCTATTTCCGCCTCATCTTTTGCTTCTCTTTCGTCCTTCCTCACTTTTTTCACCTGTCTCAAAACTGCGGCCTCACGGCGTAGACACACTGGTTACGCGCCCCTGCTGCCATGTCCAACGTACGTCACTGGATACGCAACACACCCTGCGAAACTCTATAATAATATATGTGAGCATCAATCCACTAGACTTATTATGATCATCTACTTCTGTCATTTCTGGACTATGAAACTAGTAACAGATTGTAGAAGTTTACTCAACTGGGACTCGAACACGAACCCTTGCTTTAATTGCAACACACAACATAGAGGAGAATCTCTGTAGAGCTCAAAAAATGGTTCAAATGGCTCTAAGCACTATGGGATTTAACATCTGAGGTCACAAGTCCCCTAGACTTAGAACTACTTCAACCTAACTAACCTAAGGACATCACACACATCCATGCCCGAGGCAGGATTCAAACCTGCGACCGTAGCAGCAGCGCGGTTCCGGACTGAAGAGTCTAGAAACGCTCGGCCACAGAGTCTGTAGAGCTCAAAAACTTAAAAAGAGGTTCTGGCAGATTTGAGAGATGGGCTGTGACATGTGTCTCAACAGTCCACTCGATTTTTTGTATGTCCATCCTTTTGCCAGGAGGTCTGGTGGACTACGGCAGTTCACTATTGTAAGAAAATGAAACACCTACAGCCGCCCTTAATGTTGTCATTTCCCGTGTAGCTACCAGTTTCGGCGCTTCAACATACCAACTTCAGACCTTAGTTGATGCTGAAGCGGTTGTCACGATCCATATATCGACGCACCAGTGGCCAACAACTCGTTTATGCAGACTACATGTAAACGTGATATCGTCTCTCCAACGACATCACAGTCTGATTTTTTCAACCTTTTCAGATTTACACAGTTGCTGTTTCGCGGCCATGTTTAAGACTACCTGAGCAGTCAACAGCAAAATTTCATCTGCAGCTCTGACAATGCTGAGCATCAATGGACGAAGTTCGAGAGTATTGCACAGCACTCCCTGGACAGATAAATCATCGACAAATTAAGAAATGATAGATATCGTAATAAATTACCACGGGTCAGAATAGCAGCTGAAATGACTCAACAGAGGGCTGAAGCTGACGGAGTACCAATGTGGCTCTACATAAAGTACGAAAAATAACTCGCTCTCTTCAAGGAGAAGCGTACTAGGGATAAGTACTGCAACATATTTTTTTTTCTCAGCCAATTTCGGCCGGAAAAACTGCCAAACATAATGTGGGACATTGTGGAATATTCCCGTTTCAGTCCGTCTGGTTTTATGAAGTTCCGTTTGAGGGCGGCGCTATGCGTAGCCTTCAAAATGGCGTTTGCAACGGAGGTGCGTCCCACGTAAAGAGCTGTGTTTGAGTTAATTTGGCGGAAAACCAGAGCATCGCAGATATTCATAGGCGCTTCTAGAATGTCTACGCAGACCTGGAAGTGAACAAGAGCACGGTGAGTCGTTGGGTGAGGCGTCTGTCATTATCGCAACCAGGTCGCGTAAACCTGTCCGATCTCCGTGTGCCAGTCGGCCGCACACAGCTGTGACTCCTTCAATGTTACAACGTGCGGACACTCTCTTTGGAGGTGATCGAGGAATCACAATCAAACATCTTGCTGCACAACAGGACGTCTCTGTTAGTAGCGCTGACACACTCGTCCACCAGTTGGGTTCTCAAATGTGTGTGCACGCCGGGTTCCTCGCCACCTAACAGAAGATCGTGAAGGGTAACGAAGGGCCAGGCGATGAAAGTGTACTTTTCTCGCTCATCCACCCTACAGCCCAGTCTCATATTTTCCGATTTCCATCTGTTTGGCCCAATGAAGGATACATTCCGCGGGAAGCAGTACGTGGATGATGGGGAGGTTATTGACGCAGCAAAACGTTGACTCCGACGTCGACCAGCAGAGTGGTACCATGTGAGCATGCAGGCTCTCCCAGTAAGGTGTCGTAAGGCCGCCGCATTGAACGGAGATTATGCTGAAAAAATACGCTTTTGTAACCAAACGAGTGTGGAGTATTATGGTGCATTGGAATCCTGAATAAAACCAACCTGCTTTCAGAAAAAAATGTTGTGGATTACTTTTGAACGCCCCTCGTACAAGATGTCGCTAGAGGAGCAAAGCGTTCCTCGTGACTGGAAGAAATAGCAATTAATTCTCATTTTCAAGAAGGATCGTTGGACAAACGCGCAAAAAAAATGTTGTGGATTACTTTTGAACGCCCCTCGTACAAGATGTCGCTAGAGGAGCAAAGCGTTCCTCGTGACTGGAAGAAATAGCAATTAATTCTCATTTTCAAGAAGGATCGTTGGACAAACGCGCAAACTATAGACCTTTATCACTGACCTCGGTATGTTGTAGAATTTTGGAACGCGTCTTATGCTCACGTGTTATGACCTTTCTGGAGACCAAAGTCCCCTGTGCAGGAATCAACATGATTTCAGAAAACAACGATCGCGTGAAATCCGGCTTCTTCTGTTCGCCCACGAGACCCAAAAAGCAGTGGACAAAGGCTCAAGCTGATGCCGTGTTCCTTGACTTTCTGAAGGCGTTCGACACAGCCCTGGACTGCTGCCCAGTAGACAAAATACGAGTGTACGCAATATCAGACCAGCTGTGTGATGAATTGAAGCGTTTCTATAGTTTCTGCGAGTCACTCTCAACGGAGAGGTCTTCAGGCGTCAAAGTAACTTCAGGCATATTCCAGTGGAGTATTATCGGACTATTTCTCTCGACAACACACAGTAAAAATGACTAAGGGTAACGTGGAAGTTCCATCAGGCTAACCACAGATGATACAGCTGTAAGCAGAAAGACTTGCAGAGGATCAACGCTCGGTACAGGGATAGGCAACTAACCCTCCAAATAAACGTAACGTAGTACGAGTAAATAGGCAGAAAGTCCCATTATTGAGTGATTCCACGATTGCAGAACAATCGCTGGAACCAGTCACATCTGTTAAATATCCAGGAGTATGCGTACATAAAACTAATCGAAAGTAAGGCAGATGTCTGGTTGAGATTCATGGGAAGAATCCTCAGTAAGTGTAATCCATCACAAAGGAGGTGTTTACAAAACCCTTGTTCGATATATACTTGAACGTTGTTTTTCAGTCTGGGATCCGTACCAGACAGGATTGATATAGAAAATAGAGACGATCCAAAGAAGAGCAGCACGTTTCGTCACAAGTTCATTGTGCAAGCACGATAGCGTCACGGAGAATCTCAACTCCAGTGGCAGACGCTGCAAGAAAGACGTTCTGCATCACGATGCTTGATACTTGTCCCTGAGAACCGCAACGTCAGTGGGTTTTCAATGTTCAGGTTGCTTCTGCAGCAGTTCACACTCACAAAAGGATCGAGGGCGGGGTCAAGAGGCGTAAAATACTGTTGCTGCTGGCCATAAGAGGAAGGGCAGTGACGTTTAGCTTTCAGCTGAACCCAGTTGCTACCGAACCTGGAATCTGTTAATGTAATGTCTAGATACATATCTACCTACTGGCAAGGTAAACTCCCCTTCCCAACGCCCTCAGATTTAGTTGTAAGACGGCCCAGTGGATAATCCGTCCGAGAACAGGGAATCAGCACCTCGCGATTCCAGGCGACATAATGTTCCTCTGTTGTTAATCGTCTGTTACGGAAGTCGCCTGTCTGAATGAGCTGCTGCATCACGAGGTTACAGCCAGTGGCGGTTGGTGATCATGTGCTATTGTGCTACAGCACACTGTAAGTATCGTACGAAAATCATGCCATTTACCTTCGAATGCAAGCCATAAATCACAGTAAAATTACGACATTTCTCCTCGACTATGAGACGGAAATCGCACTAAAAATAACGTCAATTCTTTTCCTTCACGTGTTGGTATGTAAATAAAACGGAGAAATACTCGTTTTTGGATATTAATGATGTCGGCTAATGACATCAAAAACTCATATGTGTCAGACAGTGTATTATGTGAAAGTAGCAAGTCATGTATCAATGACACAACGAATGAAATTTACGTAATATATGTAGGTGTACCGCAGGGGCGGGGGATATAGCCTCCCCCCCCTCCCCCCCTCCAATACCATGGAGTATCATATTAGACTGGATAAAATAACTTCAGAAAACAGCGAATATATTACTCCAACAGATTCAATCATTTTTTTTATAATTATGTAGCAATATAGGTTGCAATGTATTCCAAACACATTTTAACAAAATGAATGTTGTTGTTGATGTGGTCTTCAGTCCTGAGACTGGTTTGATGCAGCTCTCCATGCTACTCTATCCTGTGCAAGCTTCTTCATCTCCCAGTAGTTACTGCAACCTACGTCCTTCTGAATCTGCTTAGTGTATTCATCTCTTGGTCTCCCTCTATGATTTTTTTTCCCTCCACACTGCCCTCCAATGCTAAATTTGTGATCCCTTGATGCCTCAGAACATTTCCTACCAACCGATCCCTTCTTCTGGTCAAGTTGTGCCACAAACTCCTCTTCTCCCCAATTCTATTCAATACCTCCTCATTAGTTATGTGATCTACCCATCTAAACTTCAGCATTCTTCTGTAGCACCACATTTCGAAAGCTTCTATTGTATTCTTGTCCAAACTATTTATCTTCCATGTTTCACATCCATACATGGCTACACTCCATACAAATACTTTCAGAAACGACTTCCTGACGTTTAAATCTGTACTCGATGTTAACAAATTTCTCTTCTTCAGAAACGCTTTTCTTGCCATTGCCAGTCTACATTTTATATCCTCTCTACTTCGACCATCATCAGTCATTTTGCTCCCCAAATAGCAAAACTCGTTTACTACTTTAAGAGTCTCATTTCCTAATTTAATTCCATCGGCACCCCACGACTTAATTTGACTACATTCCATTATCCTCGTTTTGCTTTTGTTGATGTTCATCTTATATCCTCCTTTCAAGACACTGTCCATTGCATTCAACTGCTCTTCCAAGTCCTTTGCTGTCTCTGACAGAATTACAATGTCATCGGCGAACCTCAGAGTTTTTATTTCTTCTCCATGGATTTTAATACCTACTCCAAATTTTTCTTTTGTTTCCTTTACTGCTTGCTCCATATACAGATTGAATAACATCGGGGATAGGCTACAGCCCTGTCTCAATCCCTTCCCAACCGCAGCTTCCCTTTCATGACCCTCGACTCTTATAACTGCCATCTGGTTTCTGTACAAATTGTAAATAGCCTTTCGCTCCCTGTATTTTACCCATGCCACCTTTACAATTTGAAAGAGAGTATTCCAGTCAACATTGTCAAAAGCTTTCTCTAAATCTACAAATGCTAGAAACGTAGGTTTACCTTTTCTTAATCTTTCTTCTAAGATAAGTCGTAAGGTTAGTATTGCCTCACGTGTTCCACTATTTCTACGGAATCCAAACTGATCATCCCCAAGGTTGGCTTCTACTAGTTTTTCCATTCGTCTGTAAAGAATTCGCGTTAGTATTTTGCAGCTGTGGCTTATTAAACTGATTGTTCGGTAATTTTCACATCTGTCAACACCTACTTTCTTTGGGATTGGAATTATTATATTCTTCTTGAGGTCTGAGGGTATTTCGCCTGTCTCATACATCTTGCTCACCAGATGGTAGAGTTTTTTCGGGACTGGCTCTCCCAAGGCCGTCAGTAGTTCCAATGGAATGTTGTCTACTCCGGGGCCTTGTTTCGACTCAGGTCTTTCAGTGTTCTGTCAAACTCTTCACGCAGTATCGTATCTCCCATTTCATATTCATCTACATCCTCTTCCATTTCCATAATATTGTCCTCAAGTACATCGCCCTTGTATAGACCCTCTATATACTCCTTCCACCTTTCTGCTTTCCCTTCTTTGCTTAGAACTGGGTTTCCATCTGAGCTCTTGATATTCATACAAGTGGCTCTCTTTTCTCCAAAGGTCTCTTTAATTTTCCTGTAGGCAGTATCTATCTTACCCCTAGTGAGATAAGCCTCTACATCCTTGCATTTGTCCTCTAGCCATCCCTGCTTAGCCATTTTGCACTTCCTGTCGATCTCATTCTTGAGACGTTTGTATTCCTTTTTTCCTGCTTCATTTACTGCATTTTTATATTTTCTCCTTTCATCAGTTAAATTCAATATTTCTTCTGTTACCCAAGGATTTCTACGAGCCCTTGTCTTTTTACCTACTTGATCCTCTGCTGCCTTCACTACTTCATCCCTCAGAGCTACCCATTCTTCTTTTACTGTATTTCTTTCCCAAATTTGTGACAATTGTTTCCTTATGCTCTCCCTGAAACTCTATACAACCTCTGGTTTAATCAGTTTGTCCAGATCCCATCTCCTTAAATTCCCACGTTTTTGCAGTTTCTTCAGTTTTAATCTACAGCTCATAACCAATAGATTGTGGTCAGAGTCCACATCTGCCCCTGGAAATGTCTTGCAATTTAATACCTGGTTCCTAAATCTCTGTCTTACCATTATATAACCTATCTGATACTGTGTAGTATTTCCAGGATTCTTCCATGTGTACAACCTTCTTTTATGATTCTTGAACCAAGTGTTAGCTATGATTAAGTTATGCTCTGTGCAAAATTCTATCAGACGGCTTCCTCTTTCATTTCTTTCCCCCAATCCATATTCACCTACTATGTTTCCTTCTCTTCCTTTTCCTACTTTCGAATTCCAGTCACCCATGACTATTAAAGTTTCGTCTCGCTTCACTACCTGAATAATTTCTTTTATCTCGTCATACATTTCATCAATTTCTTCATCATCTGCAGAGCTAGTTGGCATATAAACTTGTACTATTGCAGTAGGTGTGGGCTTCGTGTCTATCTTGTCCACAATAATGCGTTCACTATGCTTTTTGTAGTAGCTTACCCGCACTCCTATTTTTTTATTCATTATTAAACCTACTCCTGCATTACCCCTATTTGACTTTGTATTTATAACCCTGTATTCACCTGAGCAAAAGTCTTGTTCCTCCTGCCAGCGAACTTCACTAATTCCCACAATATCTAACATTAACCTATCCATTTCCCTTTTTAAGTTGTCTAACCTACCTGCCCGATTAAGGGATCTGACTTTCCACGCTCCGATCCGCAGAACGCCAGTTTTCTTTCTCCTGATAACGACGTCCTCCTGAGTACTCCCTGCCCGGAGATCCGAATGGGGGACTATTTTACCTCCGGAATATTTTACCCAAGAGGACGCCATCATCATTTAACCATACAGTAAAGCTGCATGTCCTCGGGAAAAATTACGGCTGTAGCTTCCCCTTGCTTTCAGCCGTTCGCAGTACCAGCACAGCAAGACCGTTTAGGTTAGTGTAACAAGGCCAGATCAGTCAATCATCCAGACTGTTGCCCCAGCAACTACTGAATAGGCTGCTGCCCCTCTTCAGGAACCACACGTTTGTCTGGCCTCTCAACAGCTACCCCTCCGTTGTGGTTGCACGTACGGTACGGCCATCTGTATCGCTGAGGCACGCAAGCCTCCCCACCAACGGCAAGGTCCATGGTTCATGGGGGGCATTACTAACAAAAATATTATTCCCACGAAAAGGCAATAGAAAAGGAAATTAGACTAACATTAGCCTAACTGAATGCTACACAAATGTTATGAACTTCAACGAACATTTAATTTCTAATGTTAAAGGTAAATTGCGGCCACTTTGGGAGAACGTTACGTCCGACCGAGGGTTTAAAGTTCTGCATAGACACTGCCGTCAGCAATTAACGTGTTAAAACAGCGACTATAAAACAGGGAATATTTAATATTGGAAATTAGTACAATCAAAATAGAAAACCGTACTCTCCATATGGACGCTTCTTACCCCACCTATATCTTATAAAACTCATAGCACTCTTAAGCTGCGGCACACAATCAACAGACAACGTGCAGCTTCGCGTAATGCGCTGACGGCTCGGAGAAAGTGAATGGAGAGCGGAGTTAACGTCAGTCAAATGCACCCGCCGAGAAGCCACCAGGATTCCCTGTAAATGAACCGGCATCTGGAGGCCAGCTCTGCCGGCTTCTGCTTAGTTATATCCCCATTCGGTATATTCCTTCTCAAGTAGGAATACCTGCCGTTGTTAATGTTGTTCCAACATACAGACGTTTCGTGTTTTAACTCGAACAGTCAGATATATATTGCATTCTTAGGAGAGGATTAAATAATTGTGTCATGCAAATATGGACATGGGCGTACTTAGCGAGGGGCAGAAGATATTCGCAGTTTTTTACTAGTTTACTGTTTTATTTAATAAGAAATGCTGCATGTTTTCTCGGATTGTACAAGTGCATTCTTGTATTTAAAATGCTTATTAAAAGCAGTTTTTCACTGTTTTACTGTTTTATTTAATAAGAAGTGCTGTATGTTGTCTCGAGTTCTTGTTTCCTGAGACTAGTATGACCTGCCCCCCCCCCCCCCTGCCCATTTCAGATCCTGGGTACGCCCTTGGGTATGGAGACATTGAAATGAAGCCGATCAAAGCGATTTGGCTGAATTTGCTGCCCATTAGGCTCGCCGCCCACGTGAGCCGCACGCCTTGCACGCTCCAAGCGGCCCTGCTGAGGTGACAATCGCTTACACAGGGTATAAAAGGACAATGCAGTGGCGGAGCTGTCTCGCACTCAGGTGGTGCATGTGAAAAAGTTTCCGAATTGATTATGGTCGCACACGGGAATCCACAAAGTTAGAATACGGGATGGTACTTGGAGCTAGGCGCTTGTGACATTCTATTACGGAAACCGCCAGGGACTTCAATATTCTGAAATCCCCAGTGTCAAGAGTGTGTCGAAAATACCAGATTTCAGGCATTACTTCTGGCCACAAACATCCCAGTGGCCGGTAGCCTTCACTTAATGACCGAGAGTCGCGGCATTTGTGCAGAATTGTCAGTGCCAACAGACAAGCAACACTGAGTGAAAATACCATAGAAAATAGAGACGTACAACGAAAGTAGCCGTAAGGACAGTGCGGGGAAATTTGGCGTTAATGGGCTACGGCAGCAGACGGCCGAAGCGGGTTCCTTTGCTCACAGGACGACATCGCCTTCAGTGCCTGTCCTGGGCTCGTGACCGTATCGGTTGCATCCTAGACGACTGGAAAACCGTGGGTTGGTCAGATGATTCACGATTTCAGTTGGTAAGAGCTGATGGTAGGGTTCGACTGTGGCACAGATCCCAGAAAGCCATGGACTCAAGTTGTCAACAATTTACTGTGAAAGCTGATGTTGGCTCCTTAATGGTGTGGGCTGTGCTTACGTGGAATGGACTGTGGCATCTCTTTCAACTGAACCGATCATTGATTGGAAATGGTTATGTTTGGCTGCTTGGAGACCAACTGCAGCCTTTTATCGACTTCATGTTCGCAAGCAACGAATGGAATTTTTACGTATGATTGTGTGCCATGTCACCAGTCCACAATTGTTCGCGTTTGGTTTGAAGAACATTCTGGACAATTCCAGCGAACGATTTGGCCACCCAGATTACCCGACATTTAATCCCATTGCACACTTATGGGACATAATCGAGAGGTCAGTTCGTGCAGAAAATCCTGCACCTGCAACACTTCCGCAGTTATGGACAGCTATAACGGAAGGGTTGCTCCAGATTCCTGCAAGGAACTCCCAAATACTTGTTGAGTCCATGCCAGGTCGAGTTGCTGCAGTATGCTGGGCGAAAAAAGATTCGACTCGATATTAGGAGGAATCGCATAACTTTTGTCACATCAGTGCGTATCTTCCGCATTTTTCTTTTCTTTCAAAGCCATTTCTTTTCCAACCACTGAATAATCTTGATACCTACGACTTCCCACCTCGCTCTTATAATGAACTTTGGCATTTTAACAACATGCCAGTTCACAACATGTAAACAAGTAGCCTAGGCGAGAAAGGTGAAAAAATTATAAAATTCTCGTTTGACAAAGTCCTCCCGTTTCCATTAAGCTTCCTGCTGTACCATTGTCTAGTGACATTATTACAGTAAACCTACATGCAAAATAACAATTACACCTAGAACTGATACGGAAAGGTAATTAAACAAAACAAGCACTTTTTACTCAGGCGTTAATGAATTAACAAAGTGACACATTTTAGACTACCCAACAATCAACTGCTCAAGACCGAAGCAAAACTCGGAAATTGATTTTGGTTAACTCACGAACTTAACAGCCCAAGTTGTCCAAATATACATACGTGTAAAAATAATTGTAAACAAATAGAGTTAAATTAGTTTTAGTATTGTACGAGTTATACTTTTGAACACAAGTGCGAATGTTTAATGCTCGCAAAGCATGTAGAGAAGCCAATTGTTAGTTTTGTATAAGTTTACCTAACCAAATAGTATTTATTGAAGGAATAATAGCGTTACATTATCGGTAGTAGTATGAAACGCGTAACATTGGGGGCTTATACCTAATATTACAATTAAATACAAGGTTTTCTGGTGTTCATAATAAACTAACGAATTACTTGTCTGTCATCTGCAAAGTCTGGAACCTGTAATTCCATATATATCAGATGCAAAATAGTTTAAATGCTTTAGAGGAGGGGTTACCGCGGGAATTAAATGGAGAAGCAAGAATATTTGTTTTGGAAGTGATGTTGTTAGTCTCTGGCTTGGAATTCCCCGAATGTTTGTGTTCAGTTACATTCGTTAGTAAAGGTTAGTTGATGTAATCGGTAATAAACTTTCGAAACTTGCAGACAGTATGAAGTCGGTACGTTGTGCAGAACATACTGTATGCATGAAATAAGGCTGAAAATGTATCCGCAATTTATGTTGTACAATTGTTAGTGAAGTAAAATTGCCTGGAGATTTTGCACTAGATAAATATGGTATAGTATTTAATTGAACTATAACTTATCAACATAACATTTTATCATTAGAAACAATATAATGTGGAGTACAGCAAATATTGAAGAGACCTAGAGGATGAAAGCATCAAGTAAAACTGCCTTAGGAGTGTGAAATTTTCTGGTGATTATCATCTTTCCGATGTTGTAGCTCTTCCTGTATACCGTGCTCGCTACGAAAAACCGGAGAGAAAACCCGCGTAATGAAATACATTGTTCAGAAGGTCTGTTATTATAAAAACGCATTTCAGCACTTTATTAGGCCTTCTTCACTGAATTTGTTTGCTTAATGTTTTCTCATATTGCGTTATTTTTTTATAGAAGCAATTGTACGATGGTAGTTTTCCATCCACCATACTTTTTATAGCATACTATGATTTTTTGGAGTTATGGTCTTGCCTCCCTCGTTTATGACGTGATAAAGCACTTATTTCTTTGGTTGCTGTCATTTCTGTCAGTTACACACGTATTTGACATCATTTATCCTGAAAAGCCCAAGTTTTCTGCTGCCTTTGTTTAGCGATGTGATGACATAGGTAACAGCAAGGTTACTAAAAATAGCTACGAGGGAATCTTCGGACTATTTTTTTCATAAGAAACGATATGCAACTTGCTTTAAACTTTGATACTTCATTTTTTTTTGCACACTAGATGCTTACTTGTTCTCATTTGTTAATAACGGCTGGAATGGCTGTTTGAGAAACGACTATTGGATTTTAAAAGAAGCATTAGGGACCGCTCTGGAAAAACACACAATAATATCGAGTAGTGTAGCAACGAACTATCGCACAGAACAGCCGTTGCTTCGGTAATTCTTTGTATACTTACTTGTAACATTTCAGTACCAATAATTTCAAACAGACAAAAATAATTTGACGTCTACATTTGTCATTGGCTGTCCTGGTCTAAAGTTTAGGAAGGAAAGGGTCACAGCACATCACAATGAGGAAGATGGAACATATATGTTTTAAGAAGCATACCGCTACTCATTAATCACCATTTAAGTTATTCGAACTTATGGGATTACTGTTACTAGATCTGCGTTGTTTAACAGTCATGACTGGATGGGCTGCTTCAAAATTACATAAGGCAGGTACATATTAGTTTTACAGTTATTTACTTACTGGTAACATGAATAAAACTGTCCACATTAAGAAATAGGCAATATAACAGATGAAAACAGTATTATCTTGTCCAGTCACTTTGGTCACTTGAAAAATTCTGCAATGGAATATAAAGGATAGGGATTCAAGTTCTGTGCAGTTTTCCTTTTGAATGATGTTGGCAGCAGACATTGCACTTCTCGAGGTGGTGTGTTGAACATTTTTTAGATCAACCGCTGGAAAACCATATTTTTTCCAGACAGTCAGCAGTTGATATTTCAGTGTTCCTCCTCCTGCCTGTCGTAATTATGTATTTCTTGCCGCGCGCTGCAAGCCCCTTGGTTTTCTTTTACACAGATGAGGCAGAGCAAAAACACATACTGCGTAAAAATGGCCATTATTTCTAACTGTGTGATCAGAGGCATGCAGTGCACCTGTCTTTTGTTTGAAGTGATGATCCTGACAGTTTATTTATTTACTTTTGTGTATTAACATGTCGTTGCTACCTGAAGTGTATCCCCAACAGCAGGCCATAATTAATGTGGCTATGAAGTAGTGCATAATATACTTTCATAAGCATTGGATCCGTGGGGTACACCATGCTCCAATTTTTGTTCGGGTGAGGTTGCTGCATGAATGATACAAAGCCTACATGTCTACAGTTTTCAAGATAAGGTTGAATAGTTGGCAGAACAGCACTTCAATACCATGACACTTTAGCTCATTAAGTGGTATCTTTTGCAAGATGCAGTCAAATGCCTTGCTAAGATCACGGAGTTCCAATTCTATACTGTCTCTGCTCTCAGACCCCTGCATTATCATTGTAATTAAGTCCAGTGCTGCTGTAACCATTGACTTTTCTTTATGAAAATCAAGCTGTGTGTCCTGGAAGAGTTTATTGTCTTCAGAGTAACCTAGTATTTTGTGTTTCATCACAGACACCATGACTTTAGCTAAAATTGGTCTAAAACTGCACACTTCACATGAGTCACCTTTTTTATAGACTGGTGCCAGTTTCAGGAATTCACAGAAGACACAGAAGCATAAACATTTATTGGTTAGTATTGCTAGTGGTTGAACAGGCTCTGTGATAGTTTCTTCAGGACTGTAGAGGACATTCCATAGATATCTGCACTCTCTGTATGCTTACGTGAATTCACTATTTTACAAGGTCCTTAGGGGGCACTTCATTGTAGTTATTAATAGTGCAACAGCTTGGATTTTGTATATGAGCTTTAGGATCTAAGCCTGAGTCTGGTATTTCATTTACAGTATTTTCCACTATCCTAGCAAATTACTGATCGAAGACATCAGGACAATAGGAATTCAAGGCAGAGGTAGTCTTCTTCCTGTGCTCATTTACCAGAGTCCATGCTGTTTTACATTGATTATGAGCCTCTTTCATGAACCTGATATTGTACTTCTTTTTAGCATCCTTTAATCCCTTTCTGTAAATTCTCTTTACTCTGTGTTTACATTGAAGCAGCTATTTAGATGGAAGATCTAAAGCTATCTTTATCCACTTCATGAACGTTGACACTGCATTTTAATTTATCTAACTCAATTGTACACCACATCTTCCCTTTAAAAGACTTTCCCTTGTGATCTGTCCACGAGATTGTTGTTGGGGCTAATGGGGTACATGTCATCAAATTTCATTCTTAATGTTTGGAATGCACATTGAAGTGAGTCATTCATCCCCACCTTTGCAATTTTCTGCAGCCAGTTTACACCAGACAGTGCTGCTTTCAGGTCATTTAGTCTCTCCTCTATAATAATCCTTCTACTGAATGTGTAATTTGAATTCAGTATGTTGAGTTGCAATTTACTCTTGCTGTTCATATTGACTCATGAGCACTGTGGTATGCAATCCGTGGGTTAGCTACGCTGATATTATAATCCCATGTATTGAGCTTGTTATTAATTGTGCGTAGACAGGCATCACTCCTTGTTGCGAGCAGTTTTGCTATAAACGGGCCATAGCTTTTTATTAAGCTAATAAAGACCCTCTCTTTTGTACTTTCATCAGCTTTATGTATGCTGAAGTCACCACACAGTGCAGTTTTACACTTACCGTAAGGTGTGTAATGTGAGATAAACAGTTCTCCATTTTTGCAGTAAAGTTTTCAGAGTCGCCATGTGATGAATGGTGTACAGAGATAACTATGAGATCAATATTTGTTAACACTATTGTAGCCAGTTCAATATCCAGGTCACATTAGCATATGATGCAACTGGCATAAAATTAAATACAGAGTGAGGAAACATGAAATATAGTGTGCCGCAATGTTTGCTGCTTGGCCTGCTCATGTTCTTAGTCTACATAAATGATGTTCCTGGGAACTTTGAGGACTCTTCAAAAATTTGACTGATGACACAAGTATACCGTTGCAGGGTCAAAACACACTTATATACCAGACACAACCAGAATGGGTGAGGCTTACAACTGGCTCATAGCACAACAGCTTAACCTTAGTGTTACACAAATGCCTATTATGCAATTCCAAACAAATAAAAATTGCATATGGATACCAGAGGTTGAGAGAAACCAGCATACACTGGATGGTGCTCCATAT
This sequence comes from Schistocerca nitens, assembly GCF_023898315.1. Taxonomy (NCBI): domain Eukaryota; kingdom Metazoa; phylum Arthropoda; class Insecta; order Orthoptera; family Acrididae; genus Schistocerca; species Schistocerca nitens. Next base: position 562,854,773 of record NC_064614.1, on the reverse strand, counting down.
GTGAAGTCCCTTGGTATCTAGATAATTAACTGATGTGATGCCAGCATCTGGATAAGTTGACCGAGAAGCTCAGTTATCCTCCATGAGCTCTCAGAAATCTCTCTGCCTGTGTTGACCTGTAGACAAGAGTACTAGATACTTTGCTTACATTCACTCAGTTCCGTCCTGTGGCACAATCTTATGGGACTTTGCAGCTAAGATGAAAAAAGTATTTATTCTACAAAAATGTGCAACAAAAATTTTGTGTAAAGTTGATAACTGAACGTCTTACAGAAGTCTCTTAAATGATCTGGGGTTCTTACACAAGTACATACCTGTCTAATGATATTAGTGGTTAATAACAAAAGTGAATTTAGCATGGGTACAGCAATTCAGAACGACAGCATGAGAAGCAGAAATAATTTCAATGTAGACTATGCAACCCTCTTTAGTGTTCCAAATAGAGCTTCATTTTCTATCCCTTTTTTCCCCCAAAATTCTATAACAGTTTTCCAGTACAAATGTGTCAGAAACTTGAAAACCTCAAATACCTAAACACAAAGTAAAAGAACCAGTGTATACCAGATAGTGGTGTGTCTAAAGCTACATAAATACTTTGGAGTATACATGAAAACATTAGCTGAAAATTATGGAAGGAGGAGCAGTGGCTTTTTTTAAAGTAGCTGTTTTTTTTCACTGCCAGCTATGTATATAAAGTAATCTAGAACTAATTACTATAATTATCAGTTAGAGTAGATTAGTGCCACTCACAATATGCCTTTAGTATACTACACAACAAGAGTCAGCAGTGGTTTCTTGTGTTTTTTAATGTATAACCTGGCTTGTTCCACATCCCCAAAGGCTTTCATTTGTTATGGGACTTACAAAAAATTGTGTGTGTGTGTGTGTGTGTGTGTGTGTGTGAGAGAGAGAGAGAGAGAGAGAGAGAGAGAGAGAGAGAGAGAGAGAATTAATGTTAGTATGAACCACAAAATGCAAAATATTTATTTGCACAAGTAGAAGACTGCAGAAGATTCTTTGCAAAAAATAACAGTGATTAGATCATTTATTCAACACTTTCTTCTAATAAAGGGATTGATGTAATCAGAAAAAATGTCACTCTATAAATTTGAAATTTCTACAAACAGTCAAATGTATTATTGTTTGTTTTGACAGCAATAGAATGCCATAATTTGAGAGAGATTACAAAACAAGCTATGTAAATGTAGCATTTTGTCAGTGTGATATCTTCAAAAGAAGCATGCCTTACAAAGAAAATGATAGCATATGCAACCTGTGCTGCTGATGCTGCAGCTGACAAGTATTTGTCTAAAATTGTTTATAATTCTGGTATGTCATGTACGTATTTATATTTTATTTATATGTGTTTAAAAGAATTATTTTGCTGTACATAGCAGCTTACTTTCAATGCCCTGTTGATACTGTTGGTTGTCAACCTTATCAGACCATGATCATATGCATATTGACATTTATTTGGTGAAATCATGTGCAAAGATTTGCACCATGGTCTGGAATCTTTGTAATTTTTAACAAGAGTGTGTGATAAGTTATATCTTTAATTTGTTTTTTTTTTTTGATACACATGGTTTGCCAGCTTCTGTAATTGCAACACTTCTCTTCATTTACAGGGTATTTCATGTATACCTCAAGGCTTGTTTGTGGTGGGAACCAACACCCCCTTAGGCAGTTTGGGGCTACTACGCGATGCACTTGCCTGTCGCTTGGTTTTAATTGGGAATAAACTTGATGATGATAGGATAGGTCTGTTATCTAAAATAACTCCTAATACTGACATAAGTTCAGTGGTAGTGTATGCGCTTGTATCGCCCTTTATGAAATAATCACAGACAGCTTTCTTACTTGTTACTTGGAAAAAGTGTTGTAAAATTTTGTTTGCATAGCCACCAGAAGTTATGCTTTGTTGTAAAAAGCTCTGTCAGATAATACATATTGCACTAATTGCATACCACACTCCTGTTTTCACATCTTGTGGAGCTTATAATGTAAATGATGAGGGTTTTGATAACTCCAACACCAAATGTTCTCCAAGTTCACAGAATGAGAAAATGCAGGTGTGCTTTGTCAGAAAGGAAGGGCATTTCTGTTTCAACCTCTCCATCATGCACAGACTGCAGCTGCTATTTGTGTTTCTGTTGTTGAGCAATTGTATCTCAGTTGGTCAATCAGTGCACTCGTTACGTTATAAAGTTTCAGTGTGAGTTTGTGCTGTGCTCTGGATGCTGTTGCCACACCGGTCTCAAATGCAAAATGCTACAAAGATTTTCCCAAACTTCTCTCCAAGGCAACAATAATGCATCACCTGTCACTCCGTCTGAAGAATGAGCTGGAGCGTCATGTAGTGACTGTGGCTTGTGTGTCAGGTGGAGGGAACATGTCCCTGCATAGTGTTGGAGACAGCACTTGTGTTGTGCGTGAAGCACCCTGTATAACTGTGGCTCTTTTGGTCCGTTTTGCTTACTACTGTGTGGCATTATTTCATAATTCTTCTGCAAAATGATTTCACTCACAGATGGCAGTTGCTTCAGCTCTCTTCTCCAATCATTAATCTTTTTGAACCATGAGTAAAGGATTGCCATAGAGTAGAGCAAGTTAATTGACAGTCATTGCCTTACTGCATTGTTAGTACTCTGTATCCGATATTTATGACACGCTACACTCTGCTCAAATATATGTAGATGTGCCAGAGAACATGTTAGCACTAAGTAGGGAAAAAATAAGAGATACAAAATGAGATACATCAGTTTGTTAAGAGCTTGATTTACGAATTCACCTCACCTAACCCTCAGATAGCAACGACATACAGTTAACTGATCATCCTCCACACATCTTTGTCTGTTTCTTTCACTTACAGTCTTGTATGACTAATAATTCTTTGCTTCCCAGAGCCACATGCATCCAGCTCGCACTATTCTTAGGACTGCTCGGTGTCTTCAAAGAAGTGTCCTGTACTTACCTTGCTCTCAGCATATACTGCAGACTCATTCCAAGTCTTAGAAAGTCTTTCCTGAAACAATTTATGTGTAGTGCAGGCTTGTATGGATATCAAGCATGGGTGACAAACAGTTCAAGCATGAAGAGAATAGAAGCTTTTGAAATGTGGTGACACAGAAGAGAGCTGATGATTGGACAGGTAAATTGAATATCTAATGAGAAGGTACTGAATTAAATCAAGAAGAAAAGAAGTTTATGGAACACCTTGCTAAAAGACCTGATCAGTAACTAATAAGACACATCCTGAGGTGTCAGTTCGGTAATTGAAAGCCATGTGGAGGGAAATTGTGCAGGGAGACCAAGGATTATCTATAGTAAGCAGCTTCAAATGGATTTAGGTTGCAGTGGTTATAGGGAGATGGGGAGGCTGCTCAGTTACACTAGCGTGGAGAGTTGCATCAAATAATCTTCGGATTGAAGAGCACAACAAAACCAAGAAAAAACAAAACAATATTTCTTATAAGCAATCATTACTCGAAATGAAACATTTACTGTAGATTTCATAAATACTTTGAGAACTTTGAGTAAAGGCATCTAGAACAAGTGATTGCAGAATAACAGTTATCATTTGTTCATGGATGGCTAACATATTTATAAGACATGAACCTTTCAAGGTTTCTTCCATTCACTTGCAATCCTTTTCTGTTTCCCTGTCTGAAAATACTTGTAAGTAGCACTCATTTCTTGAGATATTTTAGCTGTCCACAAAATGTGTGACACCGTTCTGCAGTTGTTTCATTACAGAGAATTTTTACATCTTAGAGCTGTTAAAAGGGCATTGTTAATTTGAAAAGCAATAAACATTTCATGGTGTCTATTGATTATTGATTGATTGCCTGATTTTTTATTGGTGCAGTTATATCAAGCAGCACAAATTGTACTATTGATATTTCACAGGTCAAAGAAAAGTTGAAGTTATACATAGTCTTAGGAAATAGTAGCAAATTAAATTTAGGTACATATTCTTACAATTTAATTTTTAAGTAACTTCTTTTGTTACATATTCAGAAATCCTTTACAAAATAGAAACAGTGCTTTATTAGAAATGCTTTTAGTTGAGTTTTAAATTTTGGATATGTAGCAACATAAGATATGTACCTTATGCTGTTAAAGAACAAACTGTGGTTGTTTCCAAACATGTTGACAGTGAAAGTGTAATGAATTTTGGTATAGGGGGCGGGCTGTCTCATCTGTGTTGTATTCCCATTATGGTGTGTAAAATTATAAAAAAATAATCTATTTTGAACAAATGTTTCATTTGACAACTCAGTTACTGCTGTGTTCACTATTGTTTGGTTTAGATGTACATGGAAATTATAATCAGTGAGTATTGCACCCTTTTTTCCAGCTCCCTTGTGGCTTCAGAATGTAAAGATTATGTCATGGAGACATGGTTAGCTTGGAGACAAGTGTTTTACATTTGCCCCAGTCTGAATGTAGTCTAGTGACTACAAGAAAGTGCCTAAAATTGCTACAGTTCTTCCCTGTGGCCATTCAGCAGGTCCCCGAGGAAAATGCTACTGATGAAATCATACTTGTGCTCTTAGTGTTGCATTTTCTGATTTAAGTGATTACAGCCACTATTTTTGGTTACTTTTTGCACATTGATGATACAAATTACAATATTTATTGTGAGCAGTTAGTGAGGAACAGGGGCAAAGGCATATCCTACATTATTCCTTACAAGGTGAGTGTATATTTCAGACATTTCTTTTAAGAAAACTGTAATTTTCATTATTGATACTCTTGAAGATTTGGGAAAAATCAAGATATACTTACTCATTTTGAAAAGTTTACATTAAGAATGAGATATGAAAATATCACACTATGTATTATTTATTTTTAATCATTGGTATTAAAAAAGGGATTAATTATGGTGCCACAAAGGTCTTTGCTCATTTATTGGATAGCACTAAAAGTCTGACAGATAGCCAACCAGGATTTAAAAACAAATTAAAAGAATTTCGGAATGCGAAGAAACCTTGTGTTAAACTGACATGTTTCACATCTTTACAAAAAGTCATATTCATGATCTGTGGGACAAGAATTAACGTAATGTGCAATTGTTATAACTTGAGCAGTCTGGCCAACAGTTTATTTTGATATTTGATCATATTGATCTTACAGTCATCTGTATTTTAGCAGATTTTATAATACAAATATACTATAACATTTTCTTTTTTGCTTATAGTACTGATTTCTCTAAATGAATATGTTACATTCACACAAAAATGTTAGCTAATGTTTTATATTTGACTGCACTTGTCTGCTGTTCATATTTTAATAAAAGAGTCAGTAAATCTTATTGATGGCTGCTGAACCACCTACAGGAGAAAAAAAAAATCAGACATGTGATTCAGACAAGTAATTGATGTTCCATTAAACCTCACCATATGGGAAATCAGTAACTCTGATTTGATGCAAATGGCCATAAAATGAATAATGGTTGAATCTCATTCTTATTACCAATATTATTTGTTTTCTGTTTCTACTAAATGAAATAAACCAAGGTTTTCTTTGTATTCTCTCTGTTACTCAGATAAGAGCACAAAGTTCACAGAAACATGAAGGCAATATTGTTATCATTTTTTAAACATTTGTAGAATTATTACAAGAAATTTCTTCCACTAGTCATTGTGCGTTCCCTTCCTAAAACGAAATTCCAGTGGAATTGGTAGTGATGTAATTTGACTGGAGACAATTCAGAAGTGAACTGTATTAATTGTGGCATCAATTGCTGGGGATTCATGTAGATGAAAATTGTGATTTTAATGATCATGTAATGAAACTTGTGCAGAAACTTAACTCAGCCTATTTTGCTCTTAGAATTATAGCAAATGTTTGTACTACAGAGGGTGCCAGGATGGCTTATTTTGGCTATTTTCAGTATCTTGCAACATACGGAATAATATTTTGGGGTTTCACACTTGCTGTCTAAAACAAATCTTTCTGTTACAGAAGAGGGCTATCCGAATAACACCACTCAGTCATCCACAGACACAATGCAAACCCTTATTCAACAAGCTTGAAGTTTTATTTATTTATTTATTTATTTAAATGTCAAGTTCCGTAGGACCAAATTGAGGAGCAAATCTCCAAAGTCATGGAACGTGTCAGTACATAAACTTACAACATAAAAAGTAATAACAGATAAAAGTAAATGTTCATGAACCTGAAAGAAAATCAGTCCATAAGTTTAAGCAAACGCTATCAGCAATACAATGAGAATCATCTTAATTGTTCAAGGAACTCCTCTACGGAATAGGAGGAGTGACCCATGAGGAAACTCTTCAGTTCCGATTTGAAAGCGCGTGGATTACTGTTAAGATTTTTGAATTCAAGTGGCAGCTTATTGAAAATGGATGCAGCAGTATACTGCACACCTTTTTGCACAAGAGTTAAGGAAGTCCGATCCAAATGGAGGTTTGATTTCTGCTGAGTATTAACCGAGTGAAAGCTGCTTATTGTTGGAAATAAACTAATATTGGTAACAAGAAATGACAATAAGGAATATACATATTGAGAGGCCAATGTCAAAATACCCAGACTCATGAAAAGAGGTCGACAAGAGGTTCGTGAACTCACACCACTTATTGCCCGAACCGCCCGTTTCTGAGCCAAAAAATCCTTCTAGAATGGGAAGAGTTACCCCAAAACATAATACCATACGACATAAGTGAATGAAAATAAACAAAGTAGACAATTTTCGTGTCGAAATATCACTCACTTTCGATACCGTTCGAATAGTGAAAATGGCAGTATTAAGTCTTTGAACAAGATCCTGAACATGGGCTTTCCACGACAGCTTACTATCTATCTGATCACCTAGGAATTTGAACTGTTCAGTTTCACTAATCATATGCCCATTCTGTGAGATTAAAACATCAGGTTTTGTTGAATTGTGTCTTAGGAACTGTAAAAACTGAGTCTTACTGTGATTTAACATTAGTTTATTTTCTACAAGCCATGAACTGAGGTCATGTACTGCTCTACTTGAAACCGAGTCAATGTTGCACACAACATCCTTTACTACCAAGCTAGTGTCATCAGCAAACAGAAATATTTTAGAGTTACCAATAATACTAGAAGGCATATCATTTATATAAATAAGGAACAGGAGCGGCCCCAACACCGATCCCTGGGGCACCCCCCACTTGACAGTACCCCACTCAGATCCCACATCACAGCCATTATCAACATTGTGAATAATGACCTTTTGCTGCCTGTTGCTAAAGTAAGAGGTGAACCAATTGTGAGCTACTCCCCTTATTCCGTAACGGTCCAACTTCTGGAGCAATATTGTGTGATCAACGCAATCAAATGCCTTTGTTAAATCAAAAAATACGCCAGGCGTTCGAAACTTTTTGTTTAGCCCATCCAGTACCTCACAGAGAAAAGAGAATATAGCATTTTCAGTTGTCAAACGACTTCTAAAGCCGAACTGTACATTTGATAGCAAATCGTGTGATATAAAATGATCAATTAACCTTACATACACAGCCTTTTCGATAACTTTTGCAAACACTGATGGCATAGAAATAGGTCTAAAATTATCTAAATTATCCCTTTCTCCCTTTTTATAAAGCGGCCTTACTACTAACAATACCTTCCTTATATATATACAAATGCGTTTTATATGTTAGGGCCCACCTTGCAGATTTTCAGACAAATGCTGACTTGCATAACTACAACACTCGAAATAGCACAGCACTCCATACTCAGCGAACAAAAAGAACACACACACACACACAGGCATGTGAGCCATATTGGTACAAAACTCTACAACATACTGCCAGCCAACATCAGAAAGTTAGAAGATGAAAACAGATTTAAAGTAGAATTTAAAGAATTTCTACTTGAACAATGTTTTTACTCAGTAAATTACTGTTTAGGTCAATAAATAATTCTGATAATGTTTATATTAAGGCAAAACTGAAAACACCGTCTTTCATCCCCTAAAGTTTCTTTTAATTTTTTAAATCTGATGGACAGCTATTGAGTGTGGTAAAATCTTTACTGAATTATTGTAGTGAATATAAGGGCTTTCTGTTTAGGGAAGACAAAAGTAAAGCCTTAGGCCTATCCAGCACTTGGGTACAGTAACTGGCACTTCTTACCTTGGTACACTAGAGCAATGACTCTTCCCTCAGTTGGAAGATGATGAGCCAGAGAACTTCATTTTCCAGCAAGATGGTGCGCCACCTCACTGGCATAGTGAAGTACATGATTGGTTGAACTTCACCTTACCCAAGCGCTGGATAGGACGCAAGGGGCCCAATGAGAGGGCTTGCTTTGCATGGCCTCCACATTCACCCGACCTAATGCCACACGATATTTTCCTTTGGGGCTTCATCAAGGATCGTGTGTATGTGCCTCCGCTACCAGCAGACCTCCCTGAATTAAGAAACCAGTGAAGCAGCTGTTGCTACGATCACTGAAGACACACTTATCAACATTTGGGAAGAACTCGGCTATAGACTTGATGTGTACTGCGTGACAAATGGTACTCACATTGAACATTTATAAGGTTCTTGGTAAAACTGTTTGAGGTGCTCTTTCATTTGACATATCTTTTATAACTGTAAATTTAATATAAATATAATAGAAGGAAACATTCCACGTGGGAAAAAATATATCTAAAAACAAAGATGATGTGACTTACCAAACGAAAGCGCTGGCACGTCGATAGACACACAAACAAACACAAACATACACACAAAATTCTAGCTTTCGCAACCAACGGTTGCCTCGTCAGGAAAGAGGGAAGGAGAGGGAAAGACGAAAGGATTTGGGTTTTAAGGGAGAGGGTAAGGAGTCATTCCAATCCCGGGAGCGGAAAGACTTACCTTAGGGGGAAAAAGGACGGGTATACACTCGCACACACACACATATCCATCCACACAAATACAGACACAAGCAGACATATACAGAGGCAAAGAGTTTATGTCTGCTTGTGTCTGTATATGTGTGGATGGATATGTGTGTGTGTGCGAGTGTATACCCGTCCTTTTTCCCCCTAAGGTAAGTCTTTCCGCTCCCGGGATTGGAATGACTCCTTACCCTCTCCCTTAAAACCCAAATCCTTTCGTCTATCCCTCTCCTTCCCTCTTTCCTGACGAGGCAACCGTTGGTTGCGAAAGCTAGAATTTTGTGTGTATGTTTGTGTGTCTATCGACGTGCCAGCGCTTTCGTTTGGTAAGTCACATCATCTTTGTTTTTAGATATAAGTTTAATATAATAAATATTATAAAACGTACAAACCCCTATGTTCATTTATAAACACCCTGTATTTTGTTGGCGCCCTCCTACGTGGGAAGGAATGGTCGTCATAATAAAATAAGAGAAATTGGAGCTCGCACAAAAAAAATTAAGTGTTCATTTCTCATGTGTGCTGTTCGAGAATGGAACAGTAGAGAAATAGCTTATAGGTGTTCAATGAACCTTCTGTCAGGCACTTAATTGTGAATTGCAGAGTGATCATGTAGGTGTATAAACTTTATAGTTTGTACTTTGTCACCTTGAAATTAGTTTGTTGTCTAAATTTATCTTTCGTTTTCTCACTGCTTGCATTGTTTACTTGTTGATTAATATGGGTGATATGTGGCAACACTGTCTCATTCCCTTTCCTTTCATGGCATTCAATGCAGCCAGTATCTCATTTTGCCTCCCTTTTAGAGATAATACTGTCATTGTGTCTCATTCACCTTCAAGTGATTGTCAACCGGCCAGGTTAGACATGTCGGAGCACTACCAGCACCACCACCACCACCACCACCACTATCACCACCACTACAGCCCAGGGCAGCAGCTGAAAGTCTATTGATCACGGCTAATGCAGATTCATACTTCTTCCAGACAGTGGCCAGTTCTCCTTGCACCTGTGCACAGTTGACACAATCCTTTTCCATCCTTACCTGTTTTCAACTATAAGCAAGAACACATTACTGACCCAAGCAGTCACTAGATACAGTCTAAATACTGCAGCTAGGGAGCTCCTAGTTATCACTTATTCTCTAAGGAGAAGAGCACTACTGAATATTTGTGATGGCTGCCAATTCTAATTCAGTCAGTCAACTGTGTTGTTTTGTCTGTGTGAAACTACGTGACAACCTCATATAACACCACCAGCAGAATAATACTGGAAAGATACACAAAAATTAGAGAAACAAAAATCATTTATCATCAGAGCCAATAAACAGTTATTGATCACTTACAAGGAGAACCATGTAATAAAGTGACTAAACTAGGGACTCGATATAAACTAAGTACTGCTGCCACTGCTGTCTACTTCTCGCCAATGACTAGAGTACTACTCTAAAAAGTCAGCTCACATATCACTAATTAATACTTCACTAAAACACCACATCTGCTGCTCTTACGAATAGCTTTAATTTCCACACTGGTTATGTTCACTGAACGTCCTGAAGTGCATTCAATATAATGTTATGGAGACATACATTAGCAAACATAGCTGTCATTATAAGGTAGCACTAGTAACAACTTATGACTATTACTAATCTGCCCAAACTGGTGATTGTTGGAAATGGTTCTTGTATATTAGAAGAAAAACTGCTACTTTGAAAAACCCTCTGTGTTTTCTCTTGGAGTTCTTGGCAGCTGCTCTCATCTGATACACCGAACAAAGAGATTAATTAATATTATGCAAAACACCATCAGCTGTCTGAATACTGGCAAAATCAAGGTCTCTTTAACACATACAGTTGGGTTCCGTGGAATTTACACTCCTGAGGTCACATGTTCTGATAAGTTGTAGAAGGAATATCTTAAAAGTTATTCTTTCAATTTGTTTTTGAAAGTCTGAGAATTTTCAATTTTCTGCTTGATGTCTACCAGCAACTTTTTACAGTCTTGTGCACCACAATATAAAACTCCATTCTAAATCCTAGATGGGGATGCATAGTTTGTATGAACATTATTTTTAGTTTTAGTATTGTGATTGTGAATGCTAAATTCACTGTTTTAGTTAACCACAAATATCATTAAGGCATATTGGTACTGGCATGTTTTTATAAGAAAAACAAGGTCACAGAAGAGACTTATGCATGATGTTTGGTTATCAACTTTACACAGTATTCTTACAGCACACCACTGTAGAATGAATACTTTTATCATATTAGCTGGCTTGTTTGAGTTGTGAATTGATCCACTTTCCTGTATGTTTGTCTTCTTGGCGGCACTGAAGGAATTCTGTAAATGAATGAAAAGCATCTAAGTCTGTTTCTGTTGTCCCAAACTTTGCATGCAATTTCTTGAAGATTTGTAAAATGACAGAATTCGTGTCAGCTCAAATTATATTGATGTGAAGGTCCACTTTGTCAGTGAGTGAAAATGTTAATACCTTTACCTTAACCCTTTAGAGCCGAAATCATTTTTTTATATATTTATTACGTTCACCTTTTTTCCTACGTTGAAAAAGAACAGTTCAAGGCGAAATAGCAATTTTTACCTAATGTTTCTAATTAATTTACTGTATGATGTAATGCTAAGTGCTGCGGAGAGCACATGTACATATTTTTAATTGAAAGAAATAAGTGTGTCAGTAAAATCTTCTTGGTTTGTAATCTGCGTCACTTTGAGTAAAACATTTGCGCTTTCAATAGCTGTGTCCGCCATCATCATCAGGACTTAAAATCACTGACTGCTGGGGCTGGCAGGTCTTCATGTCTGCCGGTATTTGAATGCCAACAGTGTTCCTCATCCTGCACACAAAAAAGTGGTCATGAATATATTGGTACACAGGACAAACATTATTTTGGATGACAACCATTTAGAGTCTGAATTTCAGCATTTGTAACTCATGTTTACAGAAAATGGTCACAGCAAGGGGGAATTGCAAAAGCTTTCAAGTGCATGGACAAAAGATACCATATGAGGCAGCAGAAGAGGCTAAACCAGCAACATTCCTTCCATACTGTGGAGCAACTAAAAGCAAGCTGCAATGCATGCTGAAGAGACATGGACTAACACCAGTGTTCAGACTTGCCTCCAAGGTAGAGATATGTTATGTCCCATTAAAGGCAACATAGGTCTTCATGTTCCTGGCATGTATGGTGTCCCCTGTGAATGTGTTAGCATTTACATAAGTCTAACTATTCACACTGTTGCTGAGTGTTGCACAGAGCATCCACAACATCTCAGACTCAGGGAACTTGAGAAGACAGCTGAAGCTGAAAATTGCCTACAAAACAGGCATAAAATACAATTTGAAAAGATGAGAGTATTGCCTGAAACACCATCACACTGGGATACTATTATCAAAGAAACGGTCAAAAGTAGAATAATCAGCAACAATTTTGACAAACACTAGGGGTACACACCTAATAGGGCAAGGGGGTTGCCTTTGGACATTGAGCGAAAGCAAAGACGTGGGCTTGACATTTGTAGGGATGTGGGACTGGCAGTTTCAAACCTGGTGCCAGCCCTTGAGCCATGTGATGTCACTCAGTCCCACAGTGAGATGGAGCTGCCCAGTTTTTCTATCACGCATGTGTCACTCTGACTCTTTCTGGAAGGTTCCTGACACTGCCATTACATCTGTATAAGCAGAACACCATGCCAGCCCTGCTAGTCAGTGATTTTAACTCCTGATGATGAAGGCAGAGACAGCAATCAAAAGCTCAAGCGTATGACTTGAAGTGATGCGGCTTGTAAATAGAGATTTTGTTAAAGCATACCACCGTGGAAGACTCAGAGGACAAATTAAATGTGAGTACAAAGCAAAAGCAATTAATTGCTTGTTAAGATTAGCAATAATACATTGAACACATAATTCCCCATTAGACATCTTGCATTTGGTGTATGCTGATGTATAGTTTATTCCAACACTTTGTCTTCTTTGGAGTTCCCGTATTTTCACAATCAGGTGGTTCATTCCATTAAACGGGTGCTCATCTGCTACAGTACTGTAGTGCGAGGTTTGTCCAGGTCATCTAAGTAGCATGGCATACCTTCTGAAGTAAAATTTCTCATCAAAAATGAACACAAGAGATTGTATTTCCATTTTTGAGGTGGAGCATCCAGGCATTGTGTAGAGCGACATCCAATATCCAATTGAAAAGATCTCCATTCCATTTCATGTTATGGATATTTATCCTGTAGTATTTCACATTTTCATCTGTTCAGCCAGTTCTGCACATTACTGTATTCTGTCAGGACAGAGGGTCAAGGAACTTCGGTGTGTTTCCATGACCACTGAAAATGTCCTGTAACACCAGTTGTATTTGATGCTGCAGAAACAGTTGTTATGCAGTGCAAAGTTGTTATGCAATACACACAGAAACAGATTATTTTCCTTTTGTATAGCAGCATTCACTTTCTCTATTTCCTTCTTCTTTGGAAGGGGGCAGTTTTTGGGATATTATTTTCTATCACATTCCTGGTGTCCCCAAAACCTAAGAAAAATGACAAAAGAAAACTTGTAAACAAGATGTCAAAACAGATGTGAAATGGAAGTGATTTCATTTTGGGAGGTGGATCTTAAATCATTTTTTGAGACGCACAGTTGCTTTGCTGAAATACTTCTGCCTTGAAATCTGAATAGTTATCTGGCCATGATAGGTATCGAATCTCACAAAGTAGCCACAAGGTGTATTCAGTGAGCAGACCTTGTATCCAAAGCTGATTGGTTTACCACAGATATGTTGTTTCAGGCTACGCCTCCAAAAATAGCTCACTGTTCTTTCATCGTAGGACAAATTCTCTTCGACACATAATATTTGGGAAATTGTCCCTTACAATGAATAATAAGAGGCTAAATTTTCCACAGTTTACCACTATTGTTTGCATCATAGTCAACATTATTATTATAACATTTAGTAAATGTAACAGGTGCACTAAAGATATGGCTTAGACTATGCTTGTCTGCCTTCTTCTGGAATATTGTTGCTGTGTAGAGTGGGATCCACATCAAATAGGACTGATTGGGGACGTTGACAAAGTTCAAAGAAGGGCAGTTCATTTTGTATTACTATGTAACAAGGGAGAGAGTGCTATGGATATGATAGATGAATTGGAGTGACAGTTATTAAAACAAAGGTGTTTTTCACTGTGGCAAGATCATCTCATAATAATTCAATCACCTACCTTTTCGTTAGAGTGTGAAAATATTTTGCTGGTGCCCACCTACACACTGAGAAATGATCATCATGATAAAATAAGATAAATCAGAGCTCACACAGAAAGATTTAAGTGTTGGTTTTTCCTGCACAGTACGGTACGGAAGTGGAACAGTAAGGAAGTAGCTTTACGATGGTTTGGTGAACCCTCTGCCAGGCTCTTAATTGTGAATTGCAGATTAATCATGTAGATATAGATGTACCAGAAAAATCGATGAACTGATGGATCATGTCAAATCTGTTCCTTCTCACTGCATTATACACTAACTCATAATGTATGTCACCATTGCTCTCCCAGTACATTCTTTTTGTTGGCAATTGATCATACCCAATAAGTTCTACAACTGCCAAGAAATATTTGATTTCCTCAAAGGCTGTGCAAAGATCAGCATAATTCTTAGATGAATTGTACCTTTTCATTTCATTAGTAATGACATTGATCTTCATTATTGAAGAATAGCTTAGAGTTATTACTCAGCTACGCTGCTGGTGTCTTGTTTCTGGAAAGAAGAAGTGTCAAATTGTTTGGAATTCATTACAAAATCTCCTTCAATCCAGCAACCCATTGTATCACAATGAGTATATGACTTGTCCTGAACTATTGTAAGCTTTGGTGGCAGTTGTATTTGAGCAAACATTTCCTTTCGAGAATTTGATGTTTATGTATTGTGTGACTGAGATACTGCCTCTTCTCCGTATGAAGTTCTAACTCCAGCATCTGCAAGAATTTGTATTTGAGTGATCTTCATTAGTCAAAATGTTTGAATGAGGTTGGTAATAAAGTGTTTTGCACATTATGTTTGTTGCCGAATAGTATGTCAAAAGCTTTCTGAACCATAAACCCTGGCTGTAGAATCTCAGCTACACCTCTAAATAGGCATCATAGAATAATGCATGAAAATGATTAACGTGCTCTCATTGGTGCTTGGTGTTACTTTTATGTCATGCAGAAAATGTAGCATGCGTTCCTGCAGTACAAATAATGTAGCATAAATTTAAATAAATGACATGTAATTGTTGGGTTATTATAAAACTATTTAGAGTTTTTTTTTTTAATTTGAATGTAAAATATTTTAATGTTATGCTTACTCTAAATCCATAGTGTGGTGAAATTCAAGCTGTGGAAACAGTGTTAAAATTTAGTTGCCAACTGTCCCCTCTAATAGACTGCTTATTACAAATACTAAATCTGGAATGGTAGAATAGATGTTCAACAATCTGTAAATAAGTGTAACATGATTATAGAAGTTTGTTGTTGTCCATTAATGTAACACTGAATACTAATGGGCTAATGTAATTCATTTTGTCTCCCTTCAGGGCTGTATTGACCTTGTTGAATTTGTCCAATATATCTGCTAAATGCACAGTGTAAGAACACTGTAGTTTGACTGTAGCACCAAGACTTAGGTCAGCTGACTGAAGAAACTCAACTGTTGTACCAAAAGGTTTGCATATTTTTTTTAAAAACATTCCTTGTGATAGTCACCTCAACTTAGTGCGTAAGAGAAGAAGTCAAATACATCATTATTTTCTTTACAAAACTTGTAGAGTAGATGATTATTCACAGAATGAAAGCCTGTCTTTTTAAGATAGTGCAGAGATTCATGCAATCACTTACTTATATATTTAACAAAGAGGTACTCCTGCATGTGAATTACACAAAGGACTTAAATAATACTAGGTGTAGTGGATATTAATTGTGTGTAAAATGTGTGATATTGAGCAGTCATGGATTACAGCTCCATCAGTTGTACATCCAAGTACTTACACATTTGCTAAGGGAAAGGGTTTCTTCGAAAAAAAATTTCCACTTCCCTATATAGAGAAAACCTCTAATGTTTGTAGTCAGATTTCAGATGAACAACAGTTCTTCCAGTACTTTGTAACTGCTGATAATGAACCAAATGTAAATTAGTAGCAATTGCCTATTGCTGTTGATTTCTCAATTTGTGTCACAAATTCTATTATCTTAGTATCAAAAGAAAAATTCAGTCAATGAAACCAATAAGTTATTGCACAGAATTTCTTGCCAGTACTTTAATTCAGGAGGCAAAAAGTTTAAATATCAGAAACATATGAAAATAAAAATAACAACACTATCCTAACTGTTTGTACCCTCATCAGGAAGGGGAGAGGGATGGAGTGGGAAAAGTTATGAAGGAAGGGCAAGTCACTTAGACACAAAAAAATACTAGTGAAAGTAATGCTTTTCCTTCTTAACCCTTCCCAACCTATACTTCTCTCCTCCCTGAAGAAGGAACTAGTAGTTCCAAAAGATAGGAGTGTGTCATCACTTTTACTTTTATATGTGTCTGTCAGCATTACTAAACATTTTGCCTTCAAATAAGTGTTCATCCCACAGGGCTGCTCTTTCCCTTCCCCATATCCACTCCCCATCCTAGCTCCCCGCACCCTCACCACTTTATCCTCGGTGTTTCCCTTTACAACAATTCAGCTATTTCCTCAATTTTGCTATTCCTTTACAGTCTTGTCTTGCGTTTTTGCTCTCCACTTTTTTCAGCTTTTTCTGGTCACCCTTGGGGTTTGACCTCCCTTTCTAAATTGTTTCAGTTTTGGGGAAGAACTCCCTCCCTAGTGACTCAGGTATGGATTCCCCTCCCTCCCCCTCCCTCCCCCTCCTTCCTCCACCGCCATTGCCTACACCGCTCCCTTCCATTAGGTCACTAGTAAGGTAGTCAGTTTGTTGCTAATCTTTTTGGGGCAGCGACCACTATGCTAGGCGGCCCTTGCTTCAACACAGTGGCCCCACTCGGGTTAGCCCCTGTTCAGAGTGGGTGGTACCAGGGCAAGCATGCTAAGCTTCACAGTTCTGGCTGCTCTTCTGTGAGCATCTCTTCAGACAGGATCGGTTCTCTCTTTGCTCCTACTTTTGCTTTCTTGGCCTTCTCCTACCTCATCACTCCCTGGTAGGAGGGCCAGGCCTGCCAGCTTAGGACAAAAGTTTCCCCTTACTTGGTTTGTTCCCGGACAGATGGGGAGACTGTGGCCATTACCAAACCACTCTTCTTTTGTAGAAGACATTGAAGATAGGTTTGCTGAAGTAGACTCCCTTAGTAAGATGCAACCTGGTCCCCTGCTGATGAAAAGCTCTTCTATCAGTCTGCTGGCTTCCTTTTGTGCTTGCAAGCACTTAGGAGGCATCCTGGTGGGCATTACTCCTCACTAGTCCTTAAATATGACAGAGGGCATTATTTTCTATTCGACCTCCTTCTTCAAACTGATGAGGAACTCGGGACTAATCTGCAATGGCAGAGTGTTCATTTCATCCAGTGAGTCCAGAGAAGTCCTGAGGACAATTGTGTTGATACCAGTGCTTTCATCTTGGCTTTTCAGGGGGAAGCCCTTCTGGAAAAAGTCACAGTTACGGTTTACCATTGTGACGTGAAGTTCTATACCCCACCTCACATGTGCTGTTTCCAGTGCCTCCATTTAGGTCACATGTCTTTGCTATGTGAGGCTATCACTATTTGCGGTGAGACAATATGCCCCAGAAAGGATATGTCAGGCTGTGCGAATTTAATTTTAGATGGTTTGACAGTACATCCAGCTTTTCACAACCTTTGGACTATCTCACGAACATGCAGAACATGCTCTTCAAAACTCTCACTAAAAATCACCAAACTATCCAAATAATGATACACACACTTGAACTTAAGATCTGAAAAATAATACACCATTGGATGCACTCCCCCCTGCGGTTTGGGTACCACAAATATAGGTGAAGAGTATGTAGATTTAGATGGTCTAATCACTTTGTCCTGCAACATTTCCCAAATAGCTTCCTTAAATGCTTTCATATGAGGTGGGGATAACCTATATGGTGGGCACCTAAGGCAACATTGTCCGTTAATCCGGTTTTACGTTCAGCTTCTTTAATCTCACCTAATTGATCGGTTAGTACATCACTGAACTCGGTACACAACTCAACAATCTGCTGTCTCTGCTCTGGCAACAAATGCTCCAGGTCATACACGGAAACGGTTTCCACTGCATTCATTACATGTCTGGAACCATTAATCTGGCAATGTACTCGATGTTTACAGAACTTGTAAAGCTTTTCCCTGGTAAACTTGAAATAAAACTTCCTCCAACACCACTGGGGCACCAGCCATACCCTTCCCGACAAAATCGGCACCCAGTATAGCTGGTACCGACAGATTACGCGCCACTTGGACAGGATATTTCCACGTAAACTCACCAATTCGGATCTTAAACTTAATTGTCCCCAAAAGTTTGCATTTGCTCTGAGTTGGCTAGTAGGCAATAGCCAATTTTGTCTGATAAGTCTGGCAACATGCAGTGTCCGTGGTGTGTAGACGCCCATCTTTCATCCATTAAAGATGCGGAACTACTGGTGTCCAGCAGAGCACATACAGGTTCCTCATTTAGTGCTGTGCAAACAAAAGGAACTCTACCTCTGGGAACCACTTCAATTCTTATACACAACCCCCTACGATGCGATCCCTGCTTACAGTACCATCATAAATTCTTGTCCTTCCCCGTTTCAGGGCAATTCTTGGCAATATGTCCCCTGTTCTTGCACTTGAAACACCTTACTGTAGGACAGTTCCTAACAACATGCCCACTGCTCTTACACTCAAAACACTTTACTCCCATGGAACCTGCCCGTCATATGAGGCTAGCTCTTGCTTTTGAGAAACTTTTCCCTTACCTCATTGTTGGTCGGCGTATGCGAGAGCTTGTGCACTATTGATCAATTCATCTAATTGCTGCCTAAAGCTCTGTGGGCATTCACGAAATAAGAGCCCTGCAACGGTCGCTAGGACGCATCCCCTGGAGAATATTCTTGACTACTTCCGCTTCACTATAATTAAGACATAAGCTTCTGGCACTATCCTTTACCCTTTTAACATCTTCTCTATTGGCTTGTTATCGTGCTGGACTTCAAGATATCCTTTACCAATAACTTCATACATTCGGGGGACAAATAATTATGGCAGATTAACTCCCGAAATGCACTAAACGACAACCCATGATGCCTAGCGTCCATTAACAGTTGTTCCAGATGCCCACTCACTATTGGACTCAATAACTGATAAAGATAACAAGCAGTCAAGTCAAAAAATTCCCCTCTATCCTCTAATCTCAATAGAAAATGCAAAGTGCTAAGTACCTGATCAATTGAATCTAATGATAACGTACTTGCCTCAAGTAGTAATTTTTCGAAAGGATTGAGCAACTTAGAAGGAATAGAAGGGGCCTTGCTCGCAACTTGTCCTAAGGTAGGCTGAGATAATTCCCCGTCCATGGTGTCTCCTCCGCGTACTAACATCCCCTGTGTACGTCCTAATAATGTGTTTAACTGTTCAGACAATTCTTTACACTGGGTGTGGAGGGGTTGACGGCACACAGAACCTGTGCCCTACCAATAAATTGTATAATCCGAGCTCTCACTCTTATTAATCTGTGACCGTGACGGTTCACTGAATTCAAAAAAGGAAACTATTGACTTCATGAATGAGATTTTCACTCTGCAGCGGAGTGTGCGCTGATATGAAACTTCCTGGCAGATTAAAACTGTGTGCCCGACCGAGACTCGAACTCGGGACCTTTGCCTTTCGCGGGCAAGTGCTCTACCAACTGAGCTACCGAAGCACGACTCACGCCCAGTACTCACAGCTTTGTTCTGCAAGGTTCGCAGGAGAGCTTCTGTAAAGTTTGGAAGGTGGGAAATGAGATACTGGCAGAAGTAAAGCTGTGAGTATTGACTTCATCTCGCCAAGTGCACACTTAATGCTGGATACGGTGTCACTTACCTCACTTTCCTCCCTCTGCGGCAGTACAACTGGACGGTCAACAACTTCCCGCAGCTGCCGCGCTAACTCAGCCACACTGCCCAATGTGTCAGCACCCCGGACACTTACTTCGTACAGTAGTTCCTCCTTCCGCAACTCCGACACCTTTCTGGCTGCCATGCTGAAACAATACAACACCAAAGTACTATTGGGTTTACAAAATGTAACACAGCTCAATCTTAGTGAACTGTCATTAAAAAAATTATATACTTCATACCGCCCCCACGTCCCCACATGACAACGATGCTCTCTGCTACCTTAGTGTAACAGAGGATTAAGTGGAAGAGCTGGAGGTGAGGAGATATGTGCAATACAACAGTTCTAAGCATAATTTTATTGTAACTAACCATCCAGTAAAATCCACTAATACTCTTAAAACCAAATTTTTAAAAATGACACAAAATAATTGATTTAAAACAATATGTCAAAAAACTTTGCAATGAAACATTTTATTTAATTTAATGTGGTACCTTGGCCAAGAAAAACTTTACAATCAGAAGTGAATATAACACATGCACTCACCTATCAAAATTACTGCAGTTACTCATTCATTTATCTTTGCTCCTTGCAAACAGGTACCAAAGAAAACAAAACTATCAGAACTTGCCTCTGGAAGGGTCATGAAAATAACCATATGAATACAGTACATATGAGTAGCATGACAAGTTTTCGGACTCCCCCTCCTGCAGAGTTCTCTTAGTTAAATATACGCCACAGCTGAGTCACATACAACACGCCCGGTATTCAGATCCTTGGGCAACGACTGTTCCAGTCACCACAGCTCACTATAACTCAAGAACGTTAATTATTAGTACTATCCACAGTGTCACCGATACTGAACAAAGGCATCTTCTGTCTGGAACATGTCGCGTAGCAGGTTGACACAGTCCAGGGCTCCGCTCTTCCGCCTCGCTCCCTGGTTGCAACTCTTCTCCCATAGCTGGCTTCGGCCACCCCTCATGGTAGTTGGCAGAGGAAAACACCTGAGTGGCGCTGGAAGTGCCACACTGTAGTACCAGCGCGGGAAGGTGGTGTGTGGCGATGATACCATCGGCACAAAGGAAAAGACCCAACAGTTTCCTTACTTACGCTGAGTGGCAGTTGTTTATCTACTGCTGCGTGCTTAGTGTTGATGTGACTACATTGATCCTTTTCAAACCGCAAAAAGTGGTTTTTCTACAGGGTGCATTTATATTCACGCATGTTATGCAGTAAGCAATAACTTCAATTCTTGAATTTAATAATTTGTAAAATGAACAGTTATTAAGATAGTTTCTTGGCTGTAATCTGCAGAGGTTTGCAGTTTGTTTTTTAATATTTTCTGGCAGCTTGTGTGTGTGTGGGAGGGAGAGGAGGGGGCTCATCCGGTGATGAGGTTAGAAGTGCCTTTATTTAGCAGAAAAAAATGTAGTTGAAATATCAAAAGTGCGATAAAAGAAGTAAAAACACTTTGATATAAAATTGCATACACTCTCCCCCTAGATCATCCATGATAAACTGCACACTATCTCACATCCTGTAAGATATCGTTAAAATTGGTCAGGTGTTCTAAAATTGTCAATTAAAACACAAGAAAGTCAAGAGGAAGACTAAAATAGATCTGCAGGAATATGTGGCTGGCTGAGCACTTACAAGAAACATGGATGAGCCTGATAAATTTTAGGGAACAAGACGGACATTTCACGAAACATTAAAATATGTACCACATTAGTTTGATTGTTATTTAAAATCTGGCAGTAAATTACATGCTTCCATCTTGTCTGAATATAAAACACAGTCTTCTAAAATGTGGTCCACTTTGATCTTTATGCCACAATCACCACACATTGGATGCTCTTCTTGCTGGAGCAAGAAGCCTTTATGTCACAGGGCTGTGTCCTATGTGAAGACAAGTGAGAAGGATCTCATTCAATGCAGCTCATTGTTTATCGCTTCCAACTACTCTTCCCGTTTATGCATGACTCAGTACCTCAACAGGTAGGTGATAGCATGGAGCTGGATGGCACACTGAACTATCTGAGTGTTGTGATATGCCACCTTGGCTGCTAACATTTGTCATTTTGTTGCCTATAATACCCATGCCCATGCCCAATGTTGGTGGCTTCCTTTAGAGGACTGCCCCATTTGGTAAGCAAATTCAAGGTGAGAAATGGTCACCGAAGTGAAGGTCATCAATAACTACCCACTGAGCAGAATTTAGTTGCATATTCCCAGAGGCATTTAGCTGTCTGAAAGTTTGTCGCTTTTGGAAGCTAGATCTTTCAACTAACAGTGTCCCATTCCTCAATTACTTTATAGATTTTAAGGTGCCACCAATGCCTGGTAAACCATTTTGAATCTAGAAAGGTGAAACTGTCTCAAAGCTGCACTCTGTGAAGCAGCCTATGTTCTATTACTATTAACTGAATGGTTTAAAATAAATCATGTATCTGGAGGACTGGTGACACAAGCTCTCTTTGTGGGTTAGGTATTGATACCTACTAGCAGTACACCCATTCTGCTTCGAGGTGGGTAGTTAAACATTGAGGTTTCCATCTCAGTCTCATGAGCAGCTAGGGAAATAAGTGTCCTCCAAGTCTGAGTCCCTTTTGCCTGAGTAAGGCAACTCATTAAAGACATTTGCACTAGAATGCAGAACTCCACTCATAACTAGACAAAAATGCAAAGTCTACATGATTATCAGATTTGTATCTTGTATTGTAGTTGTGTGAGTCACATTTCACTTAAAACTCATTCTTTTTATTAGCACCAATACTGTTAAATAGCGAATGTAGTGGGAAGCAAGTGTAAGAATTCCAAAATCCTTTAGAGGGATTTGCAAGACATACAGCTTTGTACTGCACACATGTTACTGACTTTTACTGAAGAACACTTGATTTACTTTGGCTTCATGTTGTCACTAAGTAATGCCATTAGTCAAGAGGGAGTAAATAATGCAAAGGAAGTTAGTACCCTTGTCCTCAATTCAGCACAACATGGGAGAGTTCTAAGTGCAAACACACTTGACAGTATGTCATCATCATCATCATCATCATCATCATCATCATCATCAACAACAACAACAACCTCAAGTATTAGACCTGTTGCCATGCTCTTTATTAAAAGCTGTTCGTGTCATCTTTTTGTAAGCTAATCTATGTTTTATTTCCCCTGATCATTGTAGTACTTCTGTCATCTTTCATGTGCTGTATATGATCTGTTTGTTTGAAGTCAATAGCTTTTCATCTTGTTATTGAATGACTGTCCTGCTACAAAAAAGAAGCCATATTTTAGAAGATTCACTCAATCTTATTTGTTCAGTTGTTAAGTGTCCAGTTCTTGTATTATGAAACAATATCTGTATACAACTTAACCAGTCTCTTCTTTTGGATAGGTCCTTTTTTTTTTTTCAGGCCATTTTCAGCAGTCGAAATATGTTTCAAGAAACTCATGACACTGAATTGCATTAACTGGATTTTATTATTACTATCAGTTTGAGCTGTAAGCCATCATCTGGTATGGAAATCACGTAAAGCATTTCATTTGTCATGAATACTGAAACACAAAGCATTGAATATTGTAATCCACATGAAACACATAATAAAAAACTTATTCATAACATTTACATGTGCAACAATTGTCCTATTCATATGAGATGACAACAACAAATAAAGTCATTTGGATTTTATGTTTCAGTGTTCACTGTATTGTACCAAAGGATTTCTCTAATCTGTGGAGCTTCATGTCCACATCTTCAAACTTAATATGTTTAAAATAACACCCAGTATGCTTAAATTTATGTGTTTGTTCAATAATTTGTTTATAGTGATATTGCGTGCTGTAAGGTCCAATGCTCTAAATGTCGTAATTCAGTTTTATTGGCCGAGACTATCATACCATATCTAGCAGTACTGCAGTACTGTTTAGGACTGATTTTCATTGTTATCTCTGATGATCTGATTATCAGCAACCAATGAGGTATTAAACTTTACACCATTATAGATAGTAAGTGAAAGTAAATATGTTTAGTGAACTGCTTGGTTAGTATTTGAAGGGCTGTTCTGCTCCTCAAATTCTGAATTCTTTTGTATTGTTCATATTCAGTGACAGAATTGCTGAGACTATGTCTACTGGTAAACTAAAGGCACCAGTAGTTGACCAGCTAAGGAACATTTTTCTCTGTATATTTGACAACTTATTTTTTTTTTTCAAAACTTTAAAAAGTTAATTTTTATAGTAGTTGACCCCTCAAAATCCAAATTTTTCAGCAGTTGACCACAAACTGTTTCAGTAGATGAAGACAGCAATTTTATTCAACAGGCCAGGATAAAGAATATGTTTGTTTCATTGAAATATGTACATAATAGAAGTTCATTTTGAAATATACAACCATGCATACCTTTATTGACAAAAGTTAACAAAACTCAGGGAATTTTGTCATTTACTGCCAATTTTCCTCGGAAAGATAACACTTCATTGCTATTTGATCTCTTGAGTATGTTATTTGTCCTCTCTTACTGTCTTAGTCATGGATGACACTGTAAGAGCCATCTAAAATATTAATATTTTTTCCTGGATAGTAAGACCCACTATATTCAACACTGACATAGTCATTATGGTTTAAACTGAAGTCTATCCCTTCTTCCACATCACTAAACCTCACATCACAGCCTTCAGTATCGTCATCAGAGAATTCTGGAACTGAAATAGAAAACTCGGAATCACGTCAGTGTTATAAAAGGATAGATTGCTACTCACCATATAGTGGAGACAATGAGTTGCAAGCAGGCACAACAAAAAGATTGCTGAAGAAGTAAGCTTTCAGCCAAAAATTCTTCTGAAATAGTCAACATATATACATTACAAGCCACAAACACATGACAACTGTCTCTGGCTGCTGAGGCCAGACTGCAAGCAACAGTACATGATGAGAGAAGCAGTCTACATATGGGGAGACTGGGGTGGGAACAGGGAGGGATAGCAGTGTGGGGGTGGAGGCAGTGAAATGCTGCTTGTGGAAGCATAAAGGGGCGTAGTGGGGAGAGTGGTGGGCAGCTAGGTGTAGACAAGAGGTTAGAAAGAGGGTGTGGGGGAGTGGGTTTGGAGCAGAAAAGGTGAGAAGTAGAAAGACTGTGGGCGCAGTATTGTAATATAAGGCTGTGCAATGCTGGAGTGGGAACAGGGTTGGAGACAGGTGGGTGAATGACAGTGACAAAGGTTGAGGCCCAGGGGGTTACGGAAACATAGGATAAATTGCAGGGGGAGTCCCCACCTGCACAGTTATGAAAAGCTGGCATTGGTAGAAAGGGTCCAGATGGTCAGGCTGTGATGCAGTCATTGAAGTGAAGAATGTTGTGTTGGGCAGTGTGTTCAGCAACTGGTTGATCCAGCTGTTTCTTGGCCACAGTTTTGTGGTGGCTAGTCATGTAGAAAGACGGCTCATTCGTTGTCATGCCCAAGTAGACACAGCATGGTGGTCGCAGCTCAGCTTGTTGGTCACATGACTGCTTTCATGGGTAGCACTGACTTTGATACAATAGGTGATGCTTGTGACCTGACTGGAGTTTAGGTGGTGGTATGGGACAGATCTTGCATCTAGATATATTACAGGGATATGAGCCATGGGTCAAGGAGTTGGCAGCAGGGGTGGAGTACAGATACACAAGGCTATGTGTAGATTCAGTGTGTGGCAGAATACCACTGTGGGAGGGGTGGGAAGAATAGTGCGTAGGACTTTCCTCATTTCAGGGCATGATGAGACATAGCCGAAACTGTGGCGGAGAATGTGATTCAGTTGCTCCAGTCCTGGACGGTACTGAGTCACAAGGGAAATGCCCCTTTGTGGCCAGACTGTGGAATTTTGGGAGGTGGTGGGTGACTGGAGAGAAAAGGCATAGGAGAGCCATTTCTGTACAAGGTAGGGAGGGTAATTTCGGTCTGTGAAGTCCTCGGTGAGACCCTTGGTAAAGTTCGAGAGGGACTGCTCTTCACTACAGATGCAACGACCATGGTTGACTAAGCTGTACGGAAGGGACTTCTTGGTACAGAATGGGTGGTTGCTGTAGAAGTGGAGGTGTTGCTGGTGGTTGAGGGGTTTGATATGGACATAGGTGCTGATAAAGCCATCTTTGAGGTGGAGGTCAACATCAAGGAAGGTGGATAGTTGGGTTGAGGAAGATTGGCGAAGCGAATGGGGGAGAAGTTGTTGAGGTTCTGGAGGAATGTGGACAGGATTTCCTCACCCTTGATCCAGGTCACAGAGATGTCATGGAAGGATTCCTCCAGATGACCCATGAATACGTTGGCGCAGGATGTTGTCCATTGCCGTACCACATATTTCTTTAAAGATGATGCCTTCAAAGGTGAAGTAATTATGGGTGAGGACATAATTGGTTATGGTGGCCAGGAAGGAGGTTGTAGGTTTGGAGTCCATTGGGCTTTGGAAAAGATAGTGTTCAATGTGAGTGTTTGGGAGGAGGCATTAACAGTGATGAGCAGGGCACTGTACGGTAAAAGAACAGGAACTGTGAACAGTCAGTGGAGGAAATGATTGGTGTCTTTTATATAGGACGGTATGTTGCGGGTAATAGACTGAAGGTGTTGGTCTGAGAGAGGGCAGAGATACCATCAGTGGGGGCACAGCAACTGGCCACAATGGGGCATCCTTGGTGGTTGGGTTTATGGCCTTGAGGACGAAGCATGTAGACGGTAGGAGTGCAGAGAGTGATAGGGAAGAGAAGAGAGATCGACTCAGGGGAGATGTTCTGGGATGAGCCTAAGGATTTGAGGAGAGACTGAAGATCCTGTTGGATTTCTGGAATGGAGTCAATGTGTCAGGATTTGTAAGTAGATGAACACGACAGCTGATGGTGTCTTTCTGCCTAGTAATCCTTTTGGTTCAAAACCACAGTGGTGGAGTCTTTGTTAGTAGGTAGAAGTATAAGTATGGGATCCTGACCTTATAATCCTACCTGCTTATAATCCAGGGGGAAGGACTCCACCAGCTGTCATATTCGTCCATCTACAGACCCTGCCACAGTGACCTCATTCCAGAAATCCAACAGGGTCTCCAGTCTCTCCTCAAATCCCTAAGCCCATTCCAGAACCTCTCTCCTGAGTCTCTCTCTCTCCTCTACCCTTCTACTCCCAGCACCCCTACATGATTCATGAAGTCCATAAACCCAGCCATCGAGGGTGTCCCATTGTGACCAGTTACTGTTCCCCCACTGAGAGATCTCTGCTCTAATAGACCAACATCTTCGGCCTGTTACCCACAAAGTACACTCCTATATAAAAGATGTCAATCACTTCCTCCAGCGACTCTCCACAGTTGCTCTTCCTTCACCACATGCTGCCCTGCTTGACACTATTGATGCCACCTCCCTTTACCCTAATATCCCTAATGCCCATAGCATCGCCACTATTGAACACCATCTTTCCCATTGTCCGATAGATTCCAAATCTACAACCTCCTTCCTGGTCACCATGACCAACTATATTCTCACCCACAATTACTTCACCTTTGAAGACATCATCTTTAAAGAAATCTGTGGTGTGGCAATGGGTACTTGCATGGCACCATCCTATGCTAACTTATTCTTGGGTCATCAAGAGGAATCCTTCCTAACCACACATAATTCCAAACCCCACACTTGGTTCAGATTAATTGATAAGGTCTCCGTGATATGGATCAAGAGTGAGGAAACCCTACTCACATTCCTCGAGAACCTCAACAACTTCTCCCCATTCACGTGGCCTGGTCCTACTTAACCCAACAAGGCACCTCCCTTGATGTTGACCTCTACCTCAAAGATAGCCAATATCAGTACCTCTGTCCATGTCAAATCTATCAACCACCAGCAATACCTCCACTTCGACACTTACCACCTATTTAGCACAAAGAAGTCCTTCAATACAGCCTAGCCATCTATGGCCATTGCATCTGTAGTGAAGAGCAGACCCTCTAGAACTTTAACAAAGGCCTCACTGAGACCTTCATAGACCAAAATTACCCTCCCTACCTTGTACAGAAATGGATTTCCTGTGACTCAGTACCACCCAGGACTGGAGCAACTGAATCACATTCTCCGCCAAGGTTTTGACTATGTCTCGTCGTGCCCTGAAATGAGGAGTTTACTACCCACAATTCTTCCCACTCCTCCCAAAGTGGTATTCTGCTGCCCACCAAATCTTCACAATGTCCTCGTCCATCTGTGTTCCACCCCTGCTGCCAACCCCTTGCCTCATGGCTCATATCCCTTTATTAGCCCTGTCCCATATATCCTCCAACCACCACCACCTATTCCATCAAAGGCAGGGCTACCTGTGAAACCTGTCACGTGATCTGCAAGGTAAGCTGCAACCACTGTGTTGTGTACTATCTAGGCATGACAACCAATGAGCTGTCTGTCCACATGAATGACCACCAACAAACTGTGGCCAAGAAACAGCTGGACCAACCAGCTGCTGAATGCACTGACCACCCCAATGTTCTACGTCGTCTGCACTTAGCTGCCTGGCCCTCGCCCCACTCCAACCCCGTGTTCTCCCACAAGCAGCACTTCACTGCCCCCCACCCCTACCCATCCCTCCCCCCTCCCTGCCCCAGCCTCCTCCTTACCCTCACCACTCAGATTGCTTCTCCTATTCTCCAATTATGTGGTGTTGCTTGCAGTCTGGTCTTGGAATCCAGAGACAGTTGTCGTGTGTGTGTGTGTGTGTGTGTGTGTGTGTTCGTCTGTCTATCTCAGAAGAAAGCCTTTTGACTGAAAACTTACTTGTTTAGCAATCTTTTTGCTGTGCCTGTCGACTTCATTGTCTCCACTATATGGTGAGTAGTAGTCTACCCATTTCATAATATTATCATTATTCCATCCTGTATTTTTCAAAACTCAGAATTAGATTAATTATTACAAGACTTCAGTTTTCTACTTTTAAATTTTTACCTTTTCCTGAACTCAGTTTTTCTATAATTTTTCCCTCTCCTCATTCTTTTCCTTTCCTTTCAGTTCTTCTTTCATTTTTTCTGTTTCTATTTCGTTCCTTAATTTATTTTCAAAATATTACTGGACCAGAACAGCAGAAGGAATTTTTTCTCTCTGTTTCTTCTTAATGAGTTTGACTAGATTCAAAGGAATGAAATAGATGACTGTTATAGGGTCCTGGTATGTCACACAGCTCTGCATCATGTTCATCTACAGCCTTTTAAGGTTTGGTTCATAGCCAGGGGAGATTTTTAACATCTGTATAGAAAAATCATTATTGCTGACATCATTGAGGAAATGGGGAGGTTGAAAAGAAGCTGATTTCTGGGTGCAATTTTCAAGCTCCATAATTTGGTGCTTTGTTTTCTTCCGAAGTATAAAAAGAGACTGATCACAAGGATCACCTTGCTGTTCATCAATAGAATTTGAGAAGACAATATATTTAGCCTTGCCAATGCTATAATTCAGTAATTCAAGTCCCTATTTCAGTATTTGTATGTTTGCTCTTCATAATTATTGTGAATTTCTGCTTGATTTCTCTTGATAGCTGAGCTCTTGTCCGGAATACGTCCAGTTTGTGGAGGTGGTGGTGGTTAGTGTTTAACGTCCCGTCGGCAACGAGGTCATTAGAGACGGAGCGCAAGCTCGGGTTAGGGAGGGATTGGGAAGGAAATCGGCCGTGCCCTTTCAAAGGAACCATCCTGGCATTTGCCTGAAACGATTTAGGGAAATCACGGAAAACCTAAATCAGGATGGCCGGAGACGGGATTGAACCGTCGTCCTCCCGAATTCCAGTTTGTGGGTTCCATGGGAGTAGCCTACATTTTCTAAACTCAATGGCCAAAATGGATGATGTAACTATTTTGTCTACTACTTTCTTTCAGAGATTAGTAAAATCTTTCTTCTTTAAAATAAAAGCCTCAGGACTATAAATTCGCCATTGGTGAACTTTTCTCTTCCTGCTTTCTTGCAGTGTTCAAAACACTGAATGTGTGTGGCATTTGGGTGCATACCCAAAAAAATTATTTTCTTTTTGTCGCAGAACTGACTTATATGAAGGCTCAAATGAGATGAATGGCCATCCACAAATAGTACGACAGGAAAAACTTTTTTTCCCCTCAACTAACTATGGATAAAATGAGTTTGCAATGGAATCTGGTGTGACCTTCTAGTTAATCACTTTATCTCCTTTACGAGCCAATTTCTTACAATTAAAAATTCTAGGTGGGTCTTTCAGTACATCTAGTAAATCCTTTTCCTGAAAGTATTTTTATACATCAGCAAACCACCTTCTTAATTCATCTTCGCTAACTGCAGTTCTTGTTGTGATTTAATTCTGGCTGATTCTTTTTGCTGTAATAGGATTTCTCTTTAAGAATGCTTGAACCCACATTCTGCCAAGATGATTATTGCAAATGGGTTACTTCTATTAAGCTGATTTATGATTCATTGAACACTGTCTTGTAATTGTATTGCTGTCATAGGAATCCCAGTTGCAAAGACCCTCCTCTTTTTTCTCTGTAAGTATTTAATATGGAACAATTTTGTCATTCAATAGGCTCTTACCTTCCACTTTGTATTATAAAGATATTCTTATGACCCCCCCCCCCCCTACTTTTTAGCTGCTGTTCGAACTGGCGTATGAAAGAGGTGAACAACCTCAACTGCTGCTTTCATTTCTTCTTCTGCGTCATCTTGACAGGGCTACAGCAAACAAAAAAATTCTAAATAAAGACACAATATAATTTCATCAGAAGTTCACCACTGAGTTTACCTGTACTTGACCACCTGGTTATCCACAGGATGCACCCAATGCAGAGTCTCAGGAAATAAAACTACTAGTCTATTTCTTCTCACCATTAAAGTTAAAATATTTAAAGCATTACTAAATCAAAACAACTTTCACCATTAGTTGACCGCCTGGTCAATTAATGAAAATGTTTGTCATTTTAATTTAGCAATTGACCAGGGCTTGACTATGTACATTGTTGGCTGCTAGCAGTTTATTTCTATATCATGACCTTCAAAATAACTTACCTTTTTACAGTAATGCTTGCACTGAAATCCCAAGTCAACACTAATAGCAAGGAAGAACAGTTGATCACACCTTGTCCTTAACAAAATTCATAAGGAATTCTGCACAAAGCAGATTAGCATATACACACTTTCAGCTAAACGTCTATCATTTTATCCCACGATGCCTTGTATGTGCCCTACTCACAATCCTGCAGTTAGATGTCAGGGCTATCCATAGCTAGTATTTACATACTGCCTTGATGATTAGAACTCCTATTAGTGTAGTTTTTCTCTCAAATGGTCAACTACTAATTCACAGTCAAGTACTGATGCCTTTACTTTTTGTCGGTATTTTACAACACTTTCCATATTAATTTTCACTGTGTTACTTTAACACAATGTTGTACTTCTATTCTCAGTACCAAAGAGATATGGTTGTTCCATTATTAACATTTGGACATTTGGATGTTATAATCAAATAAACCACTTATAACAGCTCATACTTCAAAATCAGTGAAAGTAACAGGACAAAAAACCTGTTCATAGTTTTTACACAACACACATTTTTGATAGTTGTGTTGTGCCCTTCTGTTCATTTGGAAGCTTTAATGTGGCAAATAAACAAAAATTAGAAATCAACAGTTCTAAGTGATGATCAGTATCATTTGACAGAATTGAAATCTCCAGATACAACCTGTACATTTAATTATGTATAAGCTTATAAACAGACTCTCCAATAATTAATTAATGAATTTATTTATTTAACCCCCCTCCTTCCCACATGGACCCGAAGGAACCACATAAGGTTTGATTTATTGTAAGACCATTAATGTTTGTATCTGGTGCCAGTAAGTTATTTTTCTGTTTGTTCAAAATTGGATATGAGTTTCCATGAGATTATGAATTTTGTTTGCTCTGAAGCAATTCCTGATCTGTACTTTGTAATGACAGATGGGTTCTTTATTAGTGTCCTCATGTTATCAGCAAACATGATTGTTCAGAGCACACCTTTAAAGCCACTGGAAGATTATTTATGTATGTTAAGAATACAGCAGGCCCACCACTAAAACTTGTGATTCCCGTTATTCTGAGTTTAGTCCTGTGTGTCCATCTGGTTTCTTTTGTGGAGATATTTGAAAGAGGAATTGAATTGATGCCATAAAATATTTTATACTCCACAAAAAGCCTACAGAATATACTAACAGGAGGGTTTATTTGCAAGATTATATGTGCTTTTCTTTGTAGAGGATAATATCAGAATATCTACATAGATATTCTGCAGGTGTGTGGCGAAGGATACCCTCTACCACTACTAGTCATTTCCTTTCTTGTTCCACTCACAAATAGAACTAGGGAAAAGTGACTGTCTATATGCCTCCATCGTATCGTATCTTTGTAGTCCTTATGTGCAATGTATGTTGCCAGCAGTCGAATCATTCAGCAGTCCACTTCAAATGCCAGCTCTCTAAATGTTCTCAATAGTGTTCTCTGAAAAGAAATTTGCCTTCCCTCCAGGGATTTCCATTTGAGTTCCTGAAGCATCTCCATAACACTTATGTATTGTTTGAACCTGTTCATAACAAATCTAGCAGCCCGCCTCTGAATTGCTTCTCTTTCAGTCCAACTTGATGTGGATCCCTAACTAAGAGGCTGTTAATGGTTTTACTTAGAAAAATGAGTCCGCTTTGTGCTTTAAGCTATTCGAACCAAACAAACTGTAAAATGGGTCAGTAATTAGAGATGAGATTTATAGTATATTCAAGTCCCTAAGGAAATGTATCCTGAGGCATTAATTGATTGCAAAGATAGCTCAGAGGTTGCCCTATTGAGTTCATGCAAGATTTTAATATTGTAATGGTAACACTGCCATGAAAAAAATAAAAAAGATAATGTTATAATTTATGTGATCTACTTAGGATTTTTTAAGCATATGTCTGTTGGTGATCATATTTGTCATCATCACAACATAAACTGAATGTTTCATGCTACAAGAACTCATTATAGGTAGTTTCATTTTACAGTATCACATCTAATAATTCATCATGAAAGCAGAGCAGGTAAACATACCTAAACAAAACATTTGATTTCTATCCATTCCCCTCTCCGTTTCATGTAATATAAGGTGTGGTCCAAAAATCTGTGTCCTCAAAAAGAAGAGTGACAGAATGGTGTCCTAGAGGTACACAGCATATTACTTGGCCATATCTGTTGTATAACTGATGAAAATAACTTGTCATGTTGATGCAGTTATGTTCAACTGGTAACACATGATAAAGAGTGTACAATATCAATGCTCATTTCTCTATGAAAGAAAGTCATTCAGGATTGAATGACTATTTTTGTTCTCACATTTCTCTTAACATAATTTCTACCATTATTCAGGACTGTGGTTTGTGACATTTCTTATTGAAAACAATGTTGACTTTGACAACAGACTGCTTCCAATTCCACTACTGTAAAAGAATAAAGATAAAGAATTTTAATTTTACCAGTATTCTGCACAAATGAATGATACACATTTGGATGGGATACATTTGAATGACTAACATTATACAGGAATCTCTTTTATGAACTGTGAACAAACTACCAACATACTTTAAGGGCCATTCATAGTCGACTTTGAATTAGTTCTGCTGCTGTGCATACTTCCATTCTCATACTTTCTTGGATCATGCTTCCAAAAGCACCCAACTGAAAAAAAAGGAAAAAGAAAAGATAAGGGGAGGGCGAAAATTGTTTCTGAAGGACATCAAGCTCAAAATATTAAACATGAAGCAGTTCTCATTTCTAATGTGTAGATCATTTCTCACAATAAGGTTCTTTGTACACTACTTGTTTAGACTCTGTAGGCTTTCAGTTTGATCATTCACTGGTCATTAACTACCAGTTTAATGTTTCCATATTTACATTCTAGGAGATTAATCGAAACCAGAAACAAGCTACCTACAGATTGTTGTTGTTGTGGTCTTCAGTCCTGAGACTGGTTTGATGCAGCTCTCCATGCTACTCTATCCTGTGCAAGCTTCTTCATCTCCCAGTACCTACTGCAACCTACATCCTTCTGAATCTGCTTAGTGTATTGATCTCTTGGTCTCCCTCTACGATTTTTACCCTCCACGCTGCCCTCCAATGCTAAATTTGTGATCCCTTGATGCCTCAAAACATGTCCTACCAACCGATCCCTTCTTCTAGTCAAGTTGTGCCACAAACTTCTCTTCTCCCCAATCCTATTCAATACCTCCTCATTAGTTACGTGATCTACCCACCTTATCTTCAGCATTCTTCTGTAGCACCACATTTCGAAAGCTTCTATTCTCTTCTTGTCCAAACTATTTATCGTCCATGTTTCACTTCCATACAGATTATTTAATGAGAATCATGATAAAGCTCAGCTATTTTTATTTAATAATATCTGTTCATAAATTCTTTTCTATAGGTCCACATTTTTCTCAATGAGAACAATGATTCCTGTAGTATTGGAGCTTCTGCACATACAGGAGTATAAAAAAGTATGTCTGTCCTGTAGTACTGCATTTCGAGAATCGTGGACAAAAACAAAATCATAAATTACTAAGTCTTGAAATATATTTTAAAGAGAAGTGTTTTACTGATAAGTAAGTTCTTTATAAGGTTTATGATCTAGATGTTTAAATTTTATTTTCAAAATTATGGTGGGATTCATTGAATATCTGCAGAGAGAATATAAGTTAATTGACACACACAATTGCACATTTAATAATGTTTAATCATGACATGAAGAAAAGATATTCATAACACAAAACAAAGATCTTAGTACACTTTTAGTAAGAGTGAGACGCAGAGTAATCAAATACAGAATTTAAGTGTTGAACAAAAATTATTAAATAAAATAGATGTTTCTAAATATCAACTGTATCACATTTTTAGTAACTTACAAACTCCTGTATTATTCAATAACTACTGAAATCCTGCTGTAAACAATGTTTTAGCCACACATATCTATATCTACTCTTGAGCTTGTAATTTTAGTAGCTTTTATTGCTCCATAAGTGAAGAAATGTCTAATTCAAATAGGTTATGTTCTTTGCTGAAATTCTGGATTATGCATGTGGAACATAGCACCTCCATTATCAGTTATAAATCTAAAATTGTGATCAATTGATTTAGCTCACTTAGAAGCCTTTTAGTGTGGATTATTTTTTATCTGCTTCATTAGCTGGAGAAATCTCTGCATCCCTTGTGGATATTGAAATTCTAGTTTGCCATCCACCAATCCTGCCAATAGCCATATCAGAGAAAAGTCGAAGCATTCCTGATTGTGACTGACCATTAACAAGATCACTATCATAATCAGTGACACTGGCATTATTTTTGTACATATATGAGGAGATGTCAAAAGATAACTGTAATTATTTGTTTAGTGGAAAATACCGCTCACCTTTATTCAGATCCCGTGACAGACCTTCACAGTAATCTCCCTTGGACATGATACAATGATTCCAGCATTCACTCCAATGTTCATAACACTACCTGAAGCTCGTTTTTGAGAATCTGTTGACTACACCCAAAATTTGATTGTTTAGCTCTCAATCACTCTGAAAATAATGACCCCAAAGCTCTTTTTTCACTGCAAGAAATAGGTTGAAGTCACCAGGCACTATGTCTGGTGAATAAGGTGGATGTGACATCACCTCAGTGCCTAATTGAGTGATTGTTTCTTGAGTCTTGATGACAAGAATAGCCAGTGCATTATCCTTATGAAGGATCCATCCCATTTGAGCAAGATGTGGTCTTTTTGTTGCAGTTTTCCTCCTTAATGGCCCTTTCACTACTTCACAACAGTAATTCGCTGTAACAATATGTTACTGATCCACCACATCATCATACACAGTGCCTTGCTTATCGAAGAAGACAAGATGCGTGACTTTTCCTGCACTTGGTTGAACTTTGGCCTTTTTGGGTCTTGGACTTGAAGATGTTTCCATTGGGCACTGTTCTATTTTGTCTCTGGATCACAATGATGAAATTAGGATGCGTCACATGCGATGACCTTGTCCAAAAAAATCTGGTTCTCACTGAAGCCTTCCCTTCCATTGTTGACACGCCATCACATAGTGTGCCTTCTGTTCGTCACTGCTCACATGAGGCACCCACTTTGCTGCAACTTCTCTAGACGCTAGGTCATTTCGTACAATGTCTTCAGCTGATCTGTAGGATATATTAATAATCTCTGCAATCTTTGTTAATGATAAACGACGGTCTTCCTGCAACATTACATCAGTTGTGTTGACATCGGTCTTCGAAGTTGAGGTCCTTCAAGGCGTGGAGCATCTGCAAGGTCATTTTCACTCTCCCAGAATCATTTACGCCTCTCAAAAACGTGTTTTCCCCACACCTTGCTCTTTGTGGGTTTGCTGCAACACTTCCAGTGTATAGAGTTTTTTCAAGAAGAAAGCAAAATCTAATTGACGCACACTGCTGCAACTTGATATCCATGTTGGGTACAATGAATGCATCTGTACACTTACCCTCTTTCCCTACCACCGTGCACTGCCAAGTGACTGACGCGTATGGTATTACATCACTCAAGGTCAGACTTCTCCGGTACTGCCACCACCTATCTCAAGTGCAGGTGCATTAAAATGCAAAAAAATAATTCCAGTTATTTTCTGACACCCCTCGTACTATAATCAGAAGTGCACTTCACAGATACCAAATTATTTGTTTCCTCTAGGTTATGAATTGTGATATGACAGCTTCCTGCTACATATGGTTAACACATCAGAAACATAGGAGCTTCCACTAAATGCCTGTAAGGTAATACAGCATTAGGTAATGCTTCTTTTGTGTAGGAGTATAAAACAGTGCCATCCAGACTCTGATCCTCGAAGTGGGTCTGTGAATCAGCTCTCCTACCTTCATTATTATTTATCTTTTATGAAAGGATGTCTATGTGCTTTGCCATAAACTCAGTTGTTAAATAGCTCCAGTTTTATATTTGCATTCAGTTGCTTGCATACTGAATTGAATGAAGCAACAAGTTTACTGTTACCAGTTACTGTTTATTAATTTACATGGTGTGTTTTGAAAATTTAAAACTCCATCATCAGGTGGATATGTGTGGATTAATATGGCATGTATGTATTGTGTTATGACTTTTTGGTAATTTGCGGTAGAGAAAAAGAAAATACTATTTCAGAGCATGGCGCTGTGGTGGTCTTTGACTGCAGATTGAATGTAAATGTAAATGCGAAAGTAAAATTACTAAAATAGAATACCTCCGGTGGTTACAGGCAGAAATATTTACAAACAGCTTAGAAAAGTACACCTTAGAAAACATTATTTACTATCACAAATATGTAGATAGTAGCATCACTTTTATCAGTGGCATGTAAGATGATATCAATGAGTTAAACCAACTATTCCACAGCTTCCATGAAAATCACAGTTTAGCACCAAGTAGATGACAGCATAAATTTTCTAGACCTGACCATTGGAATAATCTGAAATTTATCAGAAATCTACAACAACACACACTACCATCAATAAGACCTCTTGTCACCCCACTGCCCACAAAATGGTGTATGGTCAACAAAGCAATCCAGCTACCATCCTCTGAAATTATATACAAACAAGAAATGGAAATAGTAAAACAAATGGCCATTGCAAGTGGCTACAACATCTAGATAGTAGACAATTTGAAACATACAATAATGGAAAAACATTCATGGCACAAAAAATACAAACAGAAAATAAGAACTTTCATACAATCCCATTTCTGGGTAGTATTGCATATCAGATTGCCAGTGTGTTCAAAAGAACAGACATAAACATATATTTCACCATTGACAACAAGTCTGGGCAGAAATTACCTCACAACAGCAACACAAGAATATCTGTGTTTACAAAACTGAATGTTTGGAGTGCAGCTGTTTCTACATAGGGCAGACAGATTCAAAGAACACATGGGAGCACTAAGAAACAAAAAATACTACACATCAACAAAAGCCAACCACCTGCATGAAACTAAATACCATGTTAAGAACACAAGTATCAGTATTCTAAATATCCAACCTAAAGGCAAAAAACTAGGCATCACTGAAACACTCAAAATATACAAACATTGAAGAAAACAATCTTGAATCCACGTCAAAGATATTGGACAGTGGTTTTGTGGATCACTTCTACCACCTTTCTTCTAAACGGGTGTGACTTGTGCCTCTTCCAAATCCTGGGATGGAGTTTTGTTTCAGGAACCTATGACAGACTATAGTTAAAAGAGGAGCTAACTTGTCCACAAATTCGGTATAGAATCTGATAAGGATTCCATGAGGCCCTGGAGCTTTGTTCAGTTGTAATGATTTCAACTGTTTCTCAATGCCAGTGATACTTACATCTATTTTCTTCATCTTTTCAGAGGTACGAACATTAAATTGGAGCGATTCCCCTAGACTTTCCTTTGTAAAGGAGCATTTGAAAACAGTTGCCCATTTCAGTTTTTGCTTTGCTGACCTCAGTTTCAGTTCCTGCTTTGTCCATGAGTATCTGGACTGTAAGTTTAGTGCTACTAAAAGCTTTTGCATACAACCAGAATTTCTTTGGGTTTTGTGAAAGATCATTTGGCAAAATTCTGCCATGGTATTCACTAAAGGCTTCACATATTGTTCTCTTATCAATTACACTTGTTTCATTGTATCTACATTGTGCACTTTGTTTTGCATCTATTATGCAGATGTCTCTATTTCTTTAGAGGTTTATTGGCAGTGACTGTATACCATGGATGGTCCCTCCCATTATGAACTGTTCTACTGGTTGCATATTTGTCCAGTGCTTACTCAACTGCTCTTTTAAACTTGAGACATAGTTCTTGTACATGCTCCTGTCCTGTGATAAAAGTTTCAGGTTCCTTGTTGAGATATGACACTACCACTTTTTTTTATCTAGTTTACTTATCATTGTTGTCACAAAAACATCGTGGTTACTGATACCAGTTTCAGTGTGGACTTCCTTAAAGAGGTCAGTCCTATTTGTTGCCAATATTCCTGTCATGAGTGTGGTTACAAAACATTTATTCTAGCTAGTTTTCAGAGAAGGCATTTCATAATGTTTCAAAGGACTTCTTGTCATGCCCACCATTACTAAAGCCATAGCTTTTCTATTGATTGTTGGGTGATTAATGTCTCCACTAATGACTACAGTAGGATTAGGGAACTTACATACAAGCAAACTGAGGTTTTCTCTAAAGCTTTCAATGACTTCAGGAGGTGAGTCTGGTGGTCCACAGAAGGATCCAATTACAATTTTATGTCCACCCCTGATACTGAGTCTTGCCCAAACAATATCACATGCAGCTTAAATTTTTGTCTTGGTGGATTTGAGTGTCTTGTCTTACTGTGACAAATACACCACCTCCATTTCCCGTAAGCCTATCTTTTTGAGATACACTAAAATGTTCACCAAAAATTTCACTGCTGTTGACTTCAGGCTTTAACAAGCTTTCTGTCTCTAGTATTATGTGAGCTTCACTGCTTTCCAGGAGCACTTCAAATTTTGGCACTTTGTTGCGAATGTTTCAAGAATTTATTAATAGGATTTTAATGCTCCCACCTTTTTGGAGGGGGGCATTCGTTTGGACCTTACACTAATATTTGCATTTTCTACAACTGTTATTATCGTTGCCGGATGGAGAGTCACCTGATCCAAAAAACCCTTGTGTGCACCCTAAACAAAGTCCATTACTTGGGTAATAGCTGCTGACGTGTACTGCACATCTGACCCATTTAGGGCAATCTTACTGTTGTCAACCATATGGTGCAAGTCTAGGAAGTCTCAACCTAGCTAGCCACATAACCTTTGACGTCTGTGGTTCAGTCCTTCCACTTGACTCAGAACCAGGGTGCCAAGATCAGTACTGGGGACAGTCCTGCAAAATGTGACCTTCTTTGAAACTTCATGTGCCAGGGTGGTTGCTGGAATGATCCAAGTATGACCTTGGAGCCCTGATAACAGGCATCGTTTGTTCCAATGTGCGACACAATCTGCAATTGGTTGCACCTTATTCAATCAGTGGCTGCCAGAATAGCCTCCTCAACATGTTGAATAAGGCCCCCAGGCATATGTACTTAGTGGATTTGATGTTCCTTCCTGTCCTTACAACCACTTCCATAAGGGGCACCATTACGTGACACATGTTTGAAATGCTGATGATTAATGCACCTCTACGCTTTGGGTTAGTCTCCTCAACACAGGACAAAGAAGGTTTCTCAACGGGTGAAACGAGTCCCACGCTCAGTTTCAGTTCCAGTGAACCTGTTGATTACAGAGATTGGTATAAACACCCCGAGTCCTCACTGGTCTCTGTCTACCCTGTACAGGAAGCCTAGACCTAGCACTACCATGCCACTCGCAGTCAAGTGGATGAGTAATGACAGATCCCATAATTCCTGCAGAGAAGACAGAATCTGCTGGAGAGATTAGTACTTGAGGAACCTGTGGTACCCCTGGTACACAACTCTCAGCAGCCATCAATCTTTTGACAGTAGTCAGGGCAATTACCAGCTACTTACAAATATCAGCTAACACATCCCATGTTTGAGAACAGCATTCTCAGTGGGGCTGCATTGTGACTTGTTAAAGGGCAATGAGCAAATAATTTTAAATTAAGCCTGCTAGTTGTCTTTCAATTTGCTGAACTTAAAAAATTAATAATTTTCCTTAAGAACTGAAGCAGTTAGTACACAAAATGAGGTTTCTATTAAGGTGACAGGAAAACCTGTGGTAAAAATTGCTAGTTTCTTAAATCTTTGTGAAGTTACGCATTTAGATGCTAACAATCTTGAAAACAGCCTTAATCTATGATAATTAGGTAACACACACTCCTCTTAGAAGGGAAAACTAGGTGTAACACAATATATTAGTTATAATATATGGTGCGTAACTAAATCACAAATCCTGATTTACTGTGAAATAGCTTATGCACAACAGTCGTAACTTCCAAAAACTCTCAAAAATGTATTCACGTTGATAAACACTGAAAGTCAGTGTGAACTATTCTTTAACAGTAACTATAACTCACAAATGCTGATTTGCTATGAAGTAAGTTATGCACAACACTTATAACTTACGAAAATTTTCGAAAGGATACTTTTGCTAACATCTGAAAATTCTCAAAATAGACCTATTTCTCATGTAATTATGCAGTGAAATCAGGGGATGATTTTTTAAAAATGAAAATAGGCTTGCTGTTGTAATAAAAAGTAACAGAGTACAATATAAGTGTAGGATACAGTTGGCAATAATAGTATGAGAAGTAGAAGTTTCATATCAGCGCACACTCCGCTGCAGAGTGAAAATCTCATTCTGGAATAATAGTATGAGTTTATCACAGCACTTGCAGGTGTTTGACATTTCACAATATATCACTATACGTGCAAGCACTGACACAATCAGTGTAAGATTATGCAGAAGTGACATGAACAATAAAATATCAGAATCTAGAATTTCAAATTCACAAATGAATGTGGCGCATGCTTTCTCCACAGAGTAAACTTGAGAAGTTGGCTTTTATATGTAAATAAAAGTGCATGTCACATGGATTTTTTATGTAGCAGATTCTGTGGCAACTTCTACACTGGCATGCTGAAGATGAACACTGCAGCTTCAATTCATCTCAGTCAAAACTGTAAAAATTGTGGAGCATCAATAAAGCATGTCTTCTGCTTGGAGCAGCTGACAATGTAAACCTAAATGGCATCCAGTTGAAAGAACATGTAAACAGTGATGGCAAATGCCTCTTGAACAATTGCTGGCCACTCCTGCCATACAAATTTAACCTTTTTTGTTATATGATTCAGATTTTTGTAATAATTTCAGATTGAAGGGAGCTTAGTGTTTAACTTCTGTTTATGGTGATGTCTTTAGAGTCATAGCCCAAGCTCAGAGTGGACCAGGATGGGGATCAAATCAGCCATGTCCCTTTCTAAGGAAGCATACTTGTGCGATTCTGGGAAACCAAGGAAATTATAGATCTGAGTGAGTGGGTAAGGAATTGAAACTTGCACCTCTACAATGCAAGTCCACCTCACTAACTACTGCAGTATTTTCTGCTACCTTTTGTGTTCCTCTGAACTCAGGACAGGTGCCTTTTGAGACATACTCATTTTCCTTCTTTGATGAAGCATTTTTATAAAAACATTGATGTGTTGCCATATTATCAACAGTCGTGTCATTTTTAAGACATAAGCATGTATCTTGATGAAACAAAAAGTGTGAATCTGATACAATGCTTAGAATACTGTATATTAAAAATAAATTAGGTAATTACTGCTTTGTTTATTCCCTGCTTAAAATCATTCCATAGAGTTTTCAGTTTAATAATATCATCATCAAAGAAATTTTTGTTGATAGGAAAAAACTGTATGTATGTCATCATATGCTATGTATGTCATCATATGAATCAGCATAATAATTTCTGGAACTCCTTCCAAACTTCTCAGACTGATGTGATTTGCATTAACTTTTTTAAAGTTTCTTTCGACATATTTGTTGTCAAAAAAGTAATTTACTGCTATGAATTTGGGAAATGTTTTCAATCTTCCTTTTGCATACAGTAATTTTTCACCGAAACATGTATTTGTTTTCTCCTGAATTCGGTTTCACTGTCCTATTTTTAACAGCATGAAGCACTCTTGAAATTCCTTTCAAACACCTGATTTTTTTTTATTTCTGTGTATTCTAGTTCGAGTTTCTTTTGAGAAAGAGGGTTGATTACAAGTCTCATATTGATTTCCTTGTGCAAGTTGCCACAAAGATGAAACTTATTTCATTTCTTAAATGATCGATTCTAAGTACATTAAATTAGTGTATGATTGAGCTTAAACCACGTTGGGCATTTCCACAGAGAACTCCAAATTTTCATGTAAATTAAAATTTTATTGAAACAACATCAAGCTCATTTTAATAGGATATAACTGCTCATGTAACTCGTAAATGTATTTTAACTAAAACTATCAGTAAGCAAAATACACAGTGTAGTCACGGATAGGAGTTTGAAACTGTCTAAGAGTTAAATAAATGGTTCAAATGGCTCTGAGCACTATGGGACTTAACATCTTAGGTCATCAGTCCCCTAGAACTTAGAACTAGTTAAACCTAACTAACCTAAGGACATCACACACATCCACGCCCAAGGCAGGATTCGAACCTGCGACCGTAGTAGTCGCACAGTTCCGGACTGCGCGCCTAGAACCGCGAGACCACCGCAGCCGGCAGAGTTAAATAATACAGATGTTTCTAAACATCAGGTAGGGCAACAGCTTATCAGGGTCATATAGCTTTGAACACACAATCAAAATGTCTTAAAAATCATCGGCATTGGAAGGACTGTTTACCACTAGAAGATATTCACATCAAACTATTCTCACTGCTTAATAAAATACTATGTTTTTTTGCTTTGTGATGGACAACATCCAAGTGTACAAGGCAATGTATTGTGAATGAACAGATAAAATTTATAAACATAATTCAGTTTTCCTAGGTCTACATAGGATAAGTAACTGTTAGCTATAGGAACGTAGTCAGTTTTAATTTGTACCAACTGACGGGAAAATGTCACATCAAAATACTGAGTACTTGAAAAATCAAATTTGTTATTGAGTCTACATCTACATCTACATGGTTACTCTGCAATTCACACTTAAGTGCCTGGCAGAGGGTTCATCAAAACATTTTAATACTTCTTCTCTACCATTCCACTCTCGAATGGCGCATTGGAGCTCTGATTTCTCTTATTTTATTACAATAATCATTTCTCCCTACGTCGGTGGATGTCAACAAAATATTTTCACATTCAGAAGAGAAAGTTGGTGATTGAAATTTCGTAAATAGGTCTCACCGCAAACAAAACCACCTTTGTTTCAGTGACTGCCACCCCAACTTGCGTATCATATCAGTGACACTCTCACCCCTATTGCATGATAAGACGAAACTAGCTGCCCTTCTTTGCACTTTTTTGATGTCCTCCGTCAATCCTACCTGGTAAGGATCCCACACCGCTCAGTAATATTCCAGCAGAGGACGGACAAGTGTAATGTAGGCTGTCTCTCTAATGGGTTTGTAACATCTTCTAAGAGTTCTGCCAACAAAGCGCAGTCTTTGTTTTGCCTTCCCCACAGTATTATCTATGTGGTCTTTCTAATTTAGGTTGCTCGTAATTGTAATTCCTAGGTATTTAGTCGAATTGACAGCCCTTAGATTTGTGCGATTTATCGTATGCCCAAAATTTATCGGATTTCTTTTAGTACCCATGTGGATGACGTTGCACTTTTCTTTGTTTAGTACCAATTGCCACTTATCGCACCATACAGAAATTCTCTCTAGATCATTTTGTAATTGGAATTGATCATCTGATGATTTTACTAGACGGTAAATTACAGCATCATCTGAAAACACTCTAAGGGGGTTGCTCAGATTATCACCTAGATCATTTATGGAAATCAGGAACTGCAGAGGGCCTATGACACTACCTTGCAGAACGCCAGATATCACTTCTGTTGTATTCGATGATATACCGTCTATCACTACAAACTGTGACCTCTCTGAGAGGAAATCATGAATCCAGTCACACAACTGAGACAATACTCCATAAGCACACAATTAGATTAATAGTCACTTGTGAGGAACGGTATCAAAAGCTATCTGGAAATCTAGGAATATGGATTCGATCTGAGATCCCTTGTTGACATCA
Organism: Schistocerca nitens; assembly: GCF_023898315.1. Taxonomy (NCBI): domain Eukaryota; kingdom Metazoa; phylum Arthropoda; class Insecta; order Orthoptera; family Acrididae; genus Schistocerca; species Schistocerca nitens. The sequence continues at coordinate 562,810,087 of NC_064614.1, read as the reverse complement.
CTCATCACTTCATGGGAATAAAGAGCTAGCTGTGTTGCACAAGAACAAAATTTTCAGAATCCGTGTTGGTTATGTATCAATAAGTCATTTTCTTAAAGGTGATTCATAGTGTTCAAGTACCAAAATCCTACTGCAAATTGAGGTCAGTGATATGGGTCTGTAATTCAATGGGTTACTCCTATTTCCTTTCTTGAATATTGGTGTGACCTGTGCTACTTTCCAGTCTTTAGGAGCAGACTTTTCATCAATTGAGCGGTTGTATATGATTGCTAAGAAAGGCACTATTGTGTCTGCATACTCTGAGAGGAACCTGATTGGTATACCACCTGGACCGGAAGACTTGCCTTTCTTAAGTGATTTGAGTTGTTTTGCAACACCTGAGATATCTAGTTTTATGTCACTCATGCTAACAGCTGTTCTGGTTTTGAATTCTGGAATATTTACTTCGTCTTTTTTCATGAAGGAATTACGAAAAACTGTATTTAGTAACTCTGCTTTAGTGGCACCATCATCGGTAACATTTCCATCGCTATTGCGCACTGACAATATTGACTGTTTTTTGCCACTGGTGTACTTTACATATGACCAGAATCTCTTTGGGTTTTCTACCATATTTTGAGACAATGTTTCATTGTGGAAACTATTAAAAGCATCTCGCAATGACATCCGCACTAAATTTCGAGCTTCCGTGAAACTTAGCCATTCTTGGGGATATTGCGTTCTTCTGAATTTGGCATGCTTTTTTCGTTGCTTCTGCAACTGTGTTCTGACGTGTTTTGTTTACTATGGTGGATCAGTCCCATCTCTTAATGTATGCGTTATGAATCTATCAATTGCTGTTGACACTATATCTTTGAATTTGAGCCATATCTGGTCTACACTTACATAATTAGCTTGGAAGGAATGGAGGTGCCTCTTAGGAAGGCATCAAGTGAATTTTTATCTTCTGTTTTAAATAGATATATTTTGTGTTTATTTTTAGTGGTTTTGGTTGATATGGTTTTGAGCCTCGCTACAATGATCTTGTGTTCACTAATCCCAATATCCGTCATGACACTCTCTGTTAGATCAGGATTATTTGTGGCTAAGAGGTCAAGTGTGTTTTCGCAACCATTTACAATTCGTGTGGGCTCATGAACTAATTCAAAGTAATTCTCAGAGAAAGCATTTAGTACAATTTCAAAAGATGTTTTCTGTCTACCACTGGCTTTGAACATGTATTTTCACCAACAAATCGAGGGCAGATTGAAGTCTCCACCAATTATAACTGTATGAGTGGGGTACTTATTTGTAATGAGATTCAAGTTTTCTTTGAACCGCTCAGCTATTATACCATCTGAGTTGGGGGGGTTGGTAGAAGGAGTCAATTATTATTTTGGTACAGCTGTTGAGTATAACCTCTACCCGTATTTGTTTCAACTTCACTACAAGATAAACTACTACCAACAGACACAAACACACCGCCACCTACTTTATTTAATCTATCCTTTCTGAACATGGTTTGCAACTCTGTAAAAATCTATAACGATTTCAGCTTCAGTGCGTTCTATCAACGCTTGGAGCTCTGGTACTTTTCCAGCACAGCTACAACAATTTGCAACTACAATACAGACAGTTGCTTCGTCATTTCTTTGCCCTGTACCCTGTGAGACTGGAGACCTTTTTGATCTTTCTTGAGACTGTCTAACCTACAAAACCACCCAGTCCACACCACACAGCTCCTGCTACCCGTGTAGACGCCTCCTGTGTGTAGTGGGCACCTGACCTATTTAGCGGAACCAGAAACCCCACCACCCTATGGCACAAGTTGAGGAATCTGCAACCCACACGGTCGCAGAACTGTCTGAGCCTCCAAGAACATAAAGAAATAATGTTGCCAAAGTGAAGTCTTATTCTGGGTTTTGGAAAATTCAGTAATGTCTATTTTTGGAAAAATATCAGTATAACAACTCTGTAATTTATGGAAATTCAGAGTTATGGTTGTTGCTCCTTTTGGAGGTCTAGTTACTACAAGAGAAACAAAACCCTAATTAATTTGAAATATTTTTCATTCCAGTGGAGATCTCAGTATTACTAAGGTAAAAATTAAATTGAGATGGAAGTTTCAGATCTGGCATATGAAAAATGTTAGTAGTTAAATTGCATGTTACTTGGTTCCAGTAAGAACTAGGAAGCTATAATCACTCTGGCTTTTGTTAATCATTCTCTGTAGTGAGAACTGCAGAACATGATGAACGAATAAACACACTGATTTATTATGACACTGAGCTGACAGATCACAAGACAATCAAATTTGTGTTTAAAATTAACAACTTTCTCACAAGAAGAGTCATTATTGAAATCGATCAGATTTTCAGTTGTATGCTACAAAAAGGAACTGGGGAAAGATGTTCCAAGGTAACAGCAACAAGACATTGACTCATTTGTCTATAATCATATATTTCTAGTGAAGAAAAGAAAAGTTAAATGCATGATTAACACATGGAATAAGCAAATCATTAAACACTCTTAGAGAGCTTTATACAATAGCAAAACAAAATGCAACTCTGAAACCATTTAGAATAAATTATACTGAAAAGTTATAGTAGCAGCAAAAAAGTTAGCAAATGTTTCTATTATCAAACAAGGAAGGAAGAAAATGAGATTCATCTGGACTGTTATGGGCAGAAATAAAGTAAGGCACAACAAATTCATCATAAGAAGTCAAGTAAGCACTGTTGAAGATCCAGTACAGATTTTTGACATACTTAATGAGCAGATGATCAAATCTTTCAAACATCACGTTAGTGGGAAGTAGCTGTAGCATTGTGCTTCGTAAAACTGTTTCAGGATGGAGGCATTGATGAATATGTGGTGAGTGACTGAACTGCAAAATGTTATGCGGTTTTTGTGTTTAAAGAAAACATCACCACCTGCACTTCATTGCCAGCTAGTCGAAGTTTACAGAACAAGTGTAAAGTCATGAAAACAGACATGGTTTTGGTGCCAGGACTTTATTAAAGGCAGAACAGGTGTATGAGATGAGCAAAAGCTACTGGAGGTCAAGCATATCCACATGTACACTGTGAGGCAGATTGCACATGAATTGAATATCTTCATTGGCATTGTTGTTGATATTCAGTACAAAACATTTGACTACTAGATGTCATATTTTCAGTGGGTGTCACAGCATTCTCAGACAAGAATAAAATCAAGCAAATGGGATTGTCTTCCATCATTTGCTGTAGTATCGTGTGGAGGGTGTTGCACTCCTGCACTTTATCCTCACAGGGGATGAAACATGGGTGCAACATGAGACACCTAAAATGAAGAAAGCTTCAGTGTTAATGGAGACACCCCTTGTCCTCCTCCCACCCTTCACGAGTGGTTTAGTATAACAGCAGATGCGAAGAAATTTATAGCCTCAGGCTTTTGGAATATGCAGGGTGTACTGCTGATTGCTTTCCTCAATGCCTGGGTGCTGATGTGTAGTTATGCCAGTTTTGATAGACTGATTTACTGATGAAACAAATATTTAGAGGACTATGGCAATTATGTGGAATAGTAGTGTGGACCAGTGCCTTAATAACATTGTGTGTCTCTTTGATTTCTCAAAGGAACTTTTTCATGCAGAGGACTTGTTATGTTACTTTTTGAACCAGCATCTTACCATGTTCCTGTATCAAACAACAAAAATAAAGCTATTAAATGCTACCAGTAATCTAAATAAGTGAAACTTCCTGTGGTTCTGATTGTATTCTAGATAGCAACATTTAAATATGGTGCAAACAAAATTAATATACATTTAACTGATATAATCAGTGTACCATTTACTACAGCACTTTGAAAGAAGAACAATCAATAGTAAGGCTATTTCATAAAAAGTATGATATGCAAGACATAAAAATCTATAGACAGATCTGTTATTATACACCTTTCCTTAACTAATTGAGAGAGTCAACTGTGAAAAGTTATCTATCTTTTTCAGTAAAAATAAATACTATTTGATGCTTCAAATAATTTCAACGAAAGCAAATCGGTTGGTTGGTTGGTTTGGGGAAGGAGACCAGACAGCGTGGTCATCGGTCTCATCGGATTAGGGAAGGATGGGGAAGGAAGTCGGCCGTGCCCTTTCAGAGGAACCATCCCGGCATTTGCCTGGAGTGATGTAGGGAAATCACGGAAAACCTAAATCAGGATGGCCGGACGTGGGATTGAACCGTTGTCCTCCCGAATGCGAGTACAGTGTCTAACCACTGCGCCACCTCGCTCGGTAGCAAATCAGTGAAATAGCTGTCCTTAATGTCTTGAGCTGTATACCAAGATTAATTAAATTGTGTGTTGGATATACCAGGTGTCTGGGGAATAAGGATGAATTTGAATTTTGCACCATTTTGTCATATGACGGTTGGCAGCTGTGGTTTTTTTCATGTTTGTTATCTGTGATCCTTACCCCTCAGATGTAATGCTGCTCCAAATGAATCATCAGTTTGGAAGTTGATTTGGAAGTTTGAGATCACGAGTTCTGTTTCAAGTGTTAAGAAAACAGGATAACTGGATTCTGTTCAAACACAAGAATACATTGCTGTCATGCATGACAGTGTGATTATAAGACCCAGAAAATTGGTTCACTGACAAGCTCAACAATTGAATTTATCACAAAGTTCACTGCATGAAATCCTTGCAAAATATCTGAAAATACGTGTGTACAGGATTCAACTTACACAAAAGTTGACACCTGCAGATCATGTACAGAGACGTTGATTTGCTTATGGGTCTTGGCTCAAAAAGCAAAGAACAAGAACTTCAGAAAAAGATTAATTTTCTCAGATGAGGTACATTTCCAACTCTGTGAGTACATCAATAAGCAGAACTGCAGAATTTGGAGTAACGAATATATCATAGAAACCAATCATTTCAGGTCTGTGCTCTCAGAGGAACTATTGTTCCAAGTCTTCACTACTTGGCACTCCAACACATTCCATCTATTTTAATAAGCAACCACGTAATTTGTAGGCACCGTGGATTTGCTGACTCTGTGCTTAATTTGTTTTACTCTCAGACACAAGGTTTTATCTACGACTGACACTTTGTTGCTGTCAATATTGTCCCTCGTGCACACATGTTTACTCCACTGTATTGCGTCAAGTGATGTGATGTGGTTTATTCATCTCATTACATACAATTTTCAAATCATTTGATTTGATGTACAGGAGACATGTCAAGGTTTACAAAAGAAACTTTTTTCACTTTTTTAAGAGAAATGCAAAAGTTTACATTATATTTTACATTTCTAAGTTACAGCTACACATGTACATAAAATAATAAATGTATTACAATCCCTGTGTTCAGATTGTGAAGCTGTCCTTAATGAATTCATCGACAGAATAATAACACTTTTCCACCAGGAGAGTAAAGAGCAATCTTTTCAGTGAACCAATCTCCATTTTAAATATATTACTTTCTTTTATTTTATTGAAAATTTTTAACCCCATATACTCTGGCGTTTGGGCATAAAGTTTTAAACGATGTGTTGGAAGTTTGAAGTTATCTCTGTGGCGAGTGCTGTAGTTGTGGTCAAAATGGAAATTGTCTAGTGTATGTTGATTTCTATATAGGAACACCACCATCTCATATATGTAAAGTGAGGGGATAGATAGTACTTTTAAATTTTTTAAAAGTGGTCGACAGGATTCCCGTTTTTTTGCAACACACATGTTTCTAATTACTTTCTTTTGTAATACTAGGAGGCTAGTGACATTTGCGGAATTTCCCCAGAAGATTATGCCATAACGAATAACTGACTCAAAGTAGCAGTGATAAACTATCTTTCTGGTATCCATGTTTGTGGCACCTGACAAAATACACATTGCAAATGCTAAGTTGTTCAGTTTATTTGCTAAGTAATCTATGTGTACCTTCCAATTTAAATTTTTGTCAAGATTTAGGCCTAAGAACTTCACGTGGTTTGCTTCTGTGATATCCTGATCATTGCAAGTTATCTTTATTTCACTCCTTTCTACTGATTTAACTTCAAATTGCATCATTTTGGTTTTAGTTACATTTAGTTTTAGTCCATTTTGATAGAACCAAGATTCAAGTTTTTCTAAAGTATTTTTGGCTTTTTCTGGAATATTTTCAGATACCTCATTTTCAATTAGAACTGATGTATCATCAGCAAATAAGACTGAATGAACATCAATAGCAAGTGGTAGGTCATTTACGTAAAAAAGAAACAGACAGGGACCCAATATCGAACCTTGTGGGACTCCTTGGGGAACTGTTTTCCAGTCTGATAAATAATTGGTTCCATTTGAAGTTAAAATTACTCTTTGTTTCCTACCTGACAGGTAAGAGCTAAACCATTTTAAAGCAGTGTCTCTGATTCCATACATCTGTAATTTGTGGAGGAGTAATGCATGGTTCACTGAATCAAAAGCTTTAGTCAGATCACAGAATATACCTGTGACCTTTCTACCTTTATCTAACGTGGAGCATATTTTTTGGATAAACTCATTTATAGCATTCACAGTGATTTTACCCTGTTGGAATCCGAACTGGTTTTTAAAAATTATATCATTTACAGTCAGAAAGTTATTAATTTGTTTTGCTGCAATCTTTTCAAACACTTTAGAGAAGACCGGCAAGAGAGAGATAGGGCGGTAATTCCCCATATCTGCTGTCGATCCTTTCTTGAATAGAGGTTTGATCTCACCATATTTCAATACCTCTGGAAAGCATCCCTGTTCATAAGATTGATTTATAATAGTTGACAGTGGTTGGGAAATAATATCGTACACATACTTGATTACAGATGTTGTTATTTCATCCCACCCATGTGAGGTTTTGTTTTTTAGAGACAATATTTCCTTTTCCACATCCCTTTGGGTTATTTTTTCAAATTGTTTAAAATATGTGTTCTGGCTGTTTTCCAAATTTGTGATGCCCTGATAGAATGTCATATCCACATCCGATCTTACTACGTTTAGGAAGAATTCATTGAAACAACTTGACATCTGAACAGGGTTTACTATAATTTCATTTCCATGTCTAATTTTCAAAATCTCATGAATTTTTACTTTGGCTCCTAGTTCAGACTGAACAACTGACCACACTGCTTTTGTCTTATTTCTGTGTTCTCGTGTGAATTTATTATTTGCCATTTTTTTAGTTGCCGCTACAACTTTCCTAAATACAGCTTTATACTGTTTGACATAAATAACAAAATCTGGATTTCTGTTTGATTTTAACTCATTGTGGAGCTCTCTCTTTCTGGCACTAGAGATCTTTATTCCTGTTGTAATCCATTTGAGTTTACCATTAACTTTCTTTTGCTTATATCTACGAGGAAATGATTCATTAAATACCTCTAAGAAACAATTTAAGAATTTGTCATAGTTTATCGAGCTTGAACTATTGTAGTCTACAGGCCAGCTTATTATACTTAATTTACTGCGGAATAAATCCATTTTACTTTTACTGAGATCCCTTTTTATACACACTTCTGGAGGCTTTAGGTTATTTGCTTTTGGGAGCTCAGTGAACAGAGCTGAGTGATCTGAAATACCCAGGTCTAAGCAGTATTTGTGCTTATTTCCACTGTCAAATTTGTAGTTAGTAATAATATTATCAATGCAGGTCACTGATCTGCTGTTTTCCCTAGTGCCTTCAGAAAAATTTAGCTTGAAACCAGATTTCTGAATTAAGTCACGAAATTTTGTGGAATCATTGCTTTCAACTAAGACATTTAAGTTGAAGTCTGCTGCTATAACAACTTTTTTTCTTACTTTCTTTCTGGAGTTTTTCCAGGAGGCATTCTAATTTGGTTAAAAACAGTTTTGTTACCACACATCCAGGAATTCTGTAGATTGCTATAACCAGTGTATTCAGATCACTCAGTTCTACAGAGCAACTTTCAAACACGCTCTCTTCATTTAAATAATTAAAACTCTCTCTTACTGTATAACTTATGGAAGAATTGACAAGAATGCAGGAGCCTCCACGAGATTTGCTTATTCTACAAAAGCTAGCAGCTACCTTAAAATTATTAATACTATTTAGTACTTCCAGTAACTCAGCTTGAAGATGGTTGTGAAATTATCAGCTGAAATATCGGTAGAAAAAATAATACTACCCCTGATACACAACCAAGAGATGATGGAATATGGGTAAAACTTGTTTAAAAAAGGATGAGTAGATACTATAATATCTTAAAAATGCGTAGAAACTACTGCAACATTGAAACAGAATTGCTTGCTTACTATGTAAATGTGCACATTCTGTTATATTATGGTGTGATCTTCTTGATAAATTGAAGTGTTGCAAAAAATTACTTAAATTTTTTTTCAATGTAATAAGAATACTAAAACAGTTACCATTAGGCAATCATCCATGAACATTTCTAAAAAATTTAAAATTTTGACTCTTCCAAGATATACTGGAAATTGCACTGGGAATTTCAAAGTTAAGTCTTACATCAGCGTAATCTGGCTTAGACACTCAGAGTTGACACAAATAAGTAGGAGGCATTAGTTTTGAAATGACCCTCATAGATTAGCTGGATGACACCAGAGGTTCATTTTTCTGTGGCGTTTTCTTGCTCCTGTATTGTTTGTTTGGGCTCAACCCCAAAGTTTGTTTGATGCAGTTCTTCATTCATACCATTTACCGGCTTAAAAAAGATGAAATATTCTTTCATGAAGTGCACTTCCTCCCTTTCTCAGGAGCTTGGCTATAGTTCCAAAACTTCCAGGTGCTTTGTAGTTTTCCAAGCATTAGGTGACTCGTTAAAGTGTAGATGTATCAGTGTGTGATTCTGCTGTGATAAGAAAATATTTCATCCTCTTTGGGATCACCCCAATCATCCTGAAATATTCTTCACTTCTGTCCATTATTTCATGCTTTCCTGTCAATACATTTTATGCTGTATTCTTGGCCCCTTCTTTTCACTTTTCATGCATTTTTCCCGATTTCATTCTATAATAGTGCTCTTCTGTGTCTTGTCTTGTTTCTAAGAACCTCTCTTTTTCTTTCTTGTGTACGCTCTTGCTGATTCGATGCTCTTTTCATTGTAGAAGACATGTTTGTCTGTTGTATTCCCCTGGAGACATATTTGCTGTATTTTCTTCTTCTGCTCCATACATAGCTATACCCATCATGTACCAGTTGCCATTCCTTCTATTGCTAATTTCACCCATTGTTTATGTGCTGGATGTAAAAATGTGTTCTTAACACAATTCCATTCCTCACCTATGCAATGTATTCCTACGTCCTCTCCATGTAGCTCATGAGTCAATATTTGTTATCCCTGTATGTGATTAGAATATGGTTGATTTCATTTGCCTCATGAGCTTTTATAAGTTCCTTTGTAAATAGTTTCCCTCAGAAGGTAGGAGGTTACTGCCTTAAGGTTATTTGGAGCCACAAACTATGTTACTCTCAGGTGATTATAGCTTGTTTTTTCATGCACGCAGTCTTTACCAAATACACATAAAAACACTCTTTTTCTCAAGTTATGTATTATAATGACCCACAGTACTCATGAAGTCACACTTAGGTGTTTTAGGCTTATAAAAGATATCTGACTCGGTATCTGACTCACGAGCAACTGTGGTGGTCTAGCATGTACAACACTAGATACTAGATTCTGGCCCTGGAGGTTTAGGATTCAATCTTGGAGAGAGGCAGGGATCTTACCTCATTGCTGACCCTCCAGGTTGACACCAGGTCCACTCAGTCTGCCAGCAAATGATTACCAGAGATCTTTCCTTGGGGGGGGGGGGGGGAGTCAGTGAGGGCAATGGACTCACCATCCCCTCTCCCCCCATCCCCTATTGACATGGCGAAGAAACACTGCAGTCTACCTGTAGTCAGGCCAGTGGTGTGTTCACAGGCTTGCACCACAGATTTTACCTTTTTTTACTGATCCACCAACAGACACACACACACACACACACACACACACACACACACACACACACAAAGGTAACATTAAGATATTTTTCTTTGACTGTACTTACACCTATACTCCGCAAGCCACCTTATGGTGTGTAGCAGATAGTACATTGTGTATCACTGTCACTTCTCCCCCCACCCCTCTCGCATTTTCCTGTCCCAGTCACAAATGATCTGCAGGCAGAATGATTGTTAGTAAATCTCTTTGTGAGCTCAAATCTCTGTAACTTTGCCTTAAGATCTTCTCACAATATGTACATAGGAAAAAGTGATGTACTGATCAACTCTTATAGAGATGCATACTCTTAGAATTTTAACAGTAAAACCTCATTTGATGCACAGTACCTCTCTAGGGTGGACAGCCCCTCATAAAGCGATCTAAATACCAGGACATACTTTTGTATATTAAGGGGCACAAGAAATACAGCTCCATATTTTTCTTGCACACCATTTTCCCCAGAGTGGCAGAATGACATTTTTATTTATTCATTTTTCTTCCCCAGACTAGTAGAACAGCAATCTATTCTGTAACTCTCGTACTTTTACCCATCTATCTAATGCCTGGAGTGCAACTCCTACTCCTCATTTAAAATGCAACTCCTACTCCTCATTTAAAACATCCTCAGTGACCATACAGTCGTTCACATTGCAGCGATGATTCCTGTTTCAAAAGTAAATCTATGATAGCATATGAAAAGTCTCTATGAATTGCCAAGTATCTGTATCTTCCTATGCAGATGCCAATAATGTTCAATAGGAGTTTAGTCCAGGAAGCAAGCTGGCCATGGCTTGTGAATGATATCTACATTTATACCATCTCATCCCCAAATGAACTCGATGATGATGAAGTACAGCCAACCATAAAAATAAAAAAAAATAACTGACAACTGCACCAACATATAGCGCAACAAAAGATAAGAGGATCTCACTGCAGTGTTTTTGACACATCAAGTAATTGTGGGGGATGACAAGAAGATCATGGCATAGGCAGTTTCTGGAGCTCTTCATAGAAGTATTGTACCTCTTCATGAGGTAGAGTGCATTGGTGCGGGAGTGTATTAGTTGACTTTGAAACAAAGCAAAACTAAGCCAACAGCGTGCTTGTAACAACTGTATGTAACAAACTTTGTGCTTATTGCCAAACTGACTGAGGAAGAAATAAAATTTTGTATGTTTTGACACAAACAGGAAAAGATATATGTAGGAGGATTCAGTAATCCATACATATTATGAAAATGGACGTCGATGGTAGACAATGAAAATGTCATAACTCATTTGTCTGTGAGCACCTCGTAATTTCAGTAAGCAGTGCACAAAAATATGCTGCGTAACCTGTTAAGAGCATGAACTTCATGCAGTACAGCGCAATGCAGACCTCTTATCTTTTGCACACTTTTGTTTGTGCTCAGAAGCTCGTATCTCTTAGTTAGCAGTGTTATGTGTACATTGAAAAGTTACGTTGTGGCATTTTTTAGTATTATATCTACGAATATGATTTCATTGTGTTGTGAATACATTACTTATTCGTAACTAAAGGTATGCATGTACTTACAGTAACAATAATTTGTTATAATACAAGTATTGATGCTTATAAATTGTATTGTTTGAATGCATGTGGAGCTGTATGTTTTCTATTGCACATGGCAGTGTTCGTGGGGCTACTTAAAAGATATACAATGTCTGAATTTAATGAAATATTTAGGCCTAACATCTCTGTTAATATCTTCTACAGACTCAGTAAAAATAGCTATATCATGGCCAGAGAAGTCACTGTCCCATTGGGGCAGCTGGTTTGATGCCAGTCAATGCAGATGGATGTTTGTATGCGGTGTACAGGTTCTACAGTAAATAATCTACTGTCAGATATGACAGAGGAAACAAAACTCATCCTTAAACCTGTAAAACGAGGACATGTGCTCAGTACATATATGTTGAAAACAACAAGAATAGTGTTCTAGTCAGGTGACTGCCCATGATGTGCCAATTGTTGACCAATAAATGAAGGTAAAAAAACCACATCAAAGCTGTATTTTGGTATATTAATACTAAGATTTTGCAGCTAATGGAAATAGCTTCATTATATTTTCAATGATGTGTGAACTAATATTAGAACAGAAAGTGATAAAATGAAAAATTCTGTTGAAGCAGATACTGTAAAAGATGTTTTGTCTGGTGGCAGCAGTGATAATTATAACCCAGAGTTGTTTAAGCAGAAGTATAGCAGCAGTATGAGTGGTGGTGATGAAAAAAATCTACTGATGCAACACTAAAAGTGTCCAAAATTTAAAAAATCTAATAAATTAATGTTCATTTTATATTTATAATCATGATAATATTTCAAAATGTCAGTAAATTAATTATAATTAAATCAGTTATTTATCATGTCAGGTTAGCAATATAATAAGTAAAGAAAACAGTCCATGAAAATGCCAAAAAGAAAGGAGGCAGTCAGAACAGTATATAATTAAAGAAAAATGTATGATGGGCACAATTACTCGGCCATGGGAAAATATGAATTTGAAACAGAGAGACCTATAGTACCCTGAAATGAAAGCACTATGTACATGTAAACTCGATGCTCTAAATAAGAATGATTTCAGAACAGCAGATAATTTCTGGATGGAAATGTCATGGAACGACAGAAAAATGTTCATCAGGTGTCACATTGACTTGTCTTGTTAAACATCAAAGAAATCAGACAATTCACATCACTCACATACATTGTGTTACAATTTTGTAATTCAAAGAAAACTACTATCTGTCTGTAAGGCAATATCTCAGAATACATTGTGCCTATGAGAATGTGGAGGTTACAGTGGGAAGGAATTCAATATCTCAGTTTCTAACACTGTTACTGAAACTTGATTTGCATGATTGTCACAGTTTTTCTCAAAAAATTATATCTGGAACATATTTGACAAAGCAAAGCAGAATTATAGGGAATATAAAAAAAATTGCGGTCACAAAGGGTTTACTGATGCTCTTATAAACAGTTTTGTTTCATACAAGGCAGGCAATCTTCCCAAGAATGAATATTCTTTGCATAAGGGCAATAAAAATGAGGTAAAAGAAGCCAAGTGCCTTAGTAAATCAGTCAGTCAGGGTGATTAGTATGGACCTCCAAATTACAAGCACCTGTGTTATATAAAAAAATTAAATTAAAGGTCCATTACTTTACTGCCTAGGACATTAAAAAAAATTGTGTATTTTATTGAACCAATATCCAAGATAATTAAGAAACTGTATTCCAGTTCCATAGCAATGGGTGCATGTATCAAAATTGCATCTCAGTCATGAGTAATCCACTGGTTCATTTAGCAAAACAGGAGGACATAACTATAACCCAGAAGGTTTTAGAGAAAGGGCACACTCAAATGAAGTGTGACTCCACATAAGCCATAATAAAGAGGCAATTGTTAAAAAGACAAATATACAGTCCTCCCGGATACGTTGAAGAAGTTTGTGCTACTACCTTTTGTATTCGCGTGTGTGTGTGTGTGTGTGTGGGTGGGTGGGTGGGTGTTCATTCGTTCGTTCCATATCTCCTCCTAAACCACTGGACCAATTTCACCAAACGTGGTGCACATATACCTTATTGGCAGGTGACAATTGCTGTGGGGTAAGAACCATCTACCTATCAAAGGGATGGCAATTGGGGTGAAAAAGAAGTGTCGCCCAAAACGTGAATTTCTAGACTTTATATTCATCCAGGTATTACCACTGAATGTAAGTGCAGAATTATATCATTGTATCATGATAACCCATAGTTCAGGATATATGATGTCATAAACCAGATGCCTGAAAAATTACATCATGCATGACATTTAACTTTATTATTTCGTTGCTACTAACTTCATTCACAACACATTTTTCAGACAGTATCCAGATATGCTGCTGAATGTACCTATAAAATTACATGATCATACAACAACTAGTTCAGGAGCTATGAAATCATAAACATTAAGTGCAAGGCCAGACACTGTGTGATGTGGTCATGGACACACAGCTATAAATAAATACCTGAGCAGTACTGGGCTTCCACTAGAAATTCTAATAAAGGAGATGATGCCTGCAGTTCAATGTATACTGTCCAAACCATTTTGTATGGCAGAAGGTATTTTCCATTTCTTTGTGTTTCATACACATAAGGCACATGGGCAGAATGACTGCATAAATACCTCTGTGCATGCAATAATGTGTCTAATCTTGTCTTTGCAGACATTGAGAGTGAAATGAAGGGTGTTGTAGTACTTTCCCAGATTCTGCACATAATGCTGATTCCTGAAACTTTGCAAGTAGTATGACAAGGGATAGTTGGCACTCTTGTCTTCGAGCATCTGCCAGTTCAGGTTTCTCAGCATTTCCATCTGACAATCCCAGCAATCAAACAAAATTTTCACCACACTTTAGGGTTTTACTGCAACAAATATATCAGATATCATCCACTAATTTTGCAAAGTACCTTCCATTACTGGCAAACCCTTAATATATATCTCATGTATGTCACAATAAATAGCCTAATAGCAAAAATGAAGGGTGCCCACCAATCACTTGTAACTGATTGATGCATGGTGCATAGAAACACGTAATGTCACAGAAATGTAACAAGCTTTACTCTCAGCCACACAGACACCCATAAGTATTTAAATACAGGCATAGCAAGTATTTAATATTTTGTAAGTGGAATGACAAGATAGAAATGAGAAGGTTCTTTGACAACTTGGCGAAGGAACTCTCTTACAACATCCCTTGAAACCCAGAACCTAAACAAAGGAAAAACACTGTTATCAAACAATCCTCAGTTCTACAGAAGTTTCAGTCCTATCCAGAGGCTTCACCTTTAGTGCTACACCAAATATCAACTATGCTGGACTCAGCAAAGACCTACCCTCCTTCTCCCAATCACTGTATCAGAAACACTTATTGGCTACCAAACCTTTCACCCAAAGCCAACCTTATCCCAACAATGAACCTTGTCTTTCACAGTTCATACCACCAACCAACTGTGAGCCTACATCCCTACTCATCATTGCTGATGCCACTTCCCTATAAACTGACATCCCCAATGCCCATAGCCTCACTGCTATCAAGTAACCATACCCTAGTTACCTTCAAAGAAATTCCTTACCTCTAGCTTGGACTCACCATCCTTCTCCAGGACCCTTCACAAGATCATAAACCTTTCAACAGGAAAACAAACATCCATCCACAACTTTAAGATGGACCCTGATTTAATCATCCTCATTGCAGACAAGGGCTGTTGTGATGAATTAGTGGCTACCTGACAGATGGCATCCACTAACTGTCTGAGTCCTCTTCCTGCAAGCTCTGCCACATTGATTCTTTCCCAGAAGTCCAGCAATTCTCCAATCACTACTCAAATTCTTTGCCTCATCCCAGAATCATTCCTCTCAATCCATTTCCCTCCTCACTCACCCACCCTAACAATGTTCACCCACCTTCTAACATGCTATCCAAAATTCATAAACTCACCAGTCCTGGACACCCCTTTATAGCTGGTTATTGTGCTCACATTGCAAGAATCTTCCCTCTTGTTGACCAACACTTCCAACTAACTGCTCTTCACTACCTCTCGACCATACCCATCCCTTACCACCTAGATCCCTACTCATCACTGTTGATTCCACTTCCCCATACACCAATGCCCATGACCTTGCTGTTATCGAGTACTACTTCTCCCAACATCCTTCTGTCTCCAAGACTACTACCTCGTTTTTTATACATATAACCAGTTACATTCTCACACATAAGTACTTTTCCTGTGATAGGAAGATACGTAACAAATTCGTAGAATGGCCATGGGCACTTATGTGGCACCCTCTTATGCCAGTCTGTTTATGGGCTATCTAGATGAAACCTTCCTAGCCTCCAAAAACCCTAAGCCCATTGTATAGTTCAGTTCACTGATATCTCAACCCAGGGCCAGGACACTTCATTTATCCTCATTTCTCCACAGCCTCAATACCCAGTTTCCAATTCACTTCACCTGGTCCTCCTCAGCCAAACATGCTATCTTCCTGGACATTGACTTGCACCTCTCTGATGGCTCCATCTGCATCTACATCCTCTACAAGCCACCATATCATGCATGGTGGAGGGTACCGTGTACCACTACTAGTCATTTCCTTTCCTGTTCCACCTGCAAATACAGTGAGGGAAAACTGACTATCTATATGCCTCCATACAAGCTCTAATTTGTTTCATCTTACCTTCATTTTCCTTACAAAAATGCCTGCTGCAGTCAAATTCAAATGCCAGGTCTGTAAATTTTCTCAATAGTGTTTCAAGGAAAGAATGTTTTCTTCCATCCAGGAATTCCCATTTGAGTTCACGAAACATATCCGTAATACATGTTGATCAGACTTGCTGGTAACAGATCTGGTAGTCCACCTCTGAACTGCTTCAATTTCTTCCTTTAATACAATCTTATGGGGTTCCAAACATTTAAGCAGTAGTCAAGAATGGGTTGCACTAGTGTTCTGCACATGGTCTCCTATGAACCACTCTTTCCTAAAATTCTCCCGATTACAGAGTTGACCATCCACCTTCCCTGCCACATTTCTTATGTGTTTGTTTCTTTTCATATCATTGTGCAATGTTATACCTTACTATTTAATTGATTTGACTGTGTCAAGCAGTACACTACTAATGCTGTATTTGAAAATTATAGGGCTTGCTTTTCCCTACTCATCTGTGTTAACTTACAATTTTCCACATTTAGAGCAAGCAGTCATTTATCACATCGACTAGAAATTTTGTCTAAGTCGTCCTGTACCCTTCTACTGTAATTCAACAACATCAGCGTCCTATACACCACAGTGGCATCAGCAAACAGCTACACAATGCTGCCTACCCTGTCCATCAGATAATTTATGTATGTAATTCTCAAGTGGTCCTATGACACCTTCCTGGGCACTTCTCATGATACACCATCTCTGATGAGCACTTGCTATCTAGGACAACATATTGGGTTCTACTACTTAAAAAGTCTTCGAGCCAGTCACATATCTGGGAACCTATTCCGTTTGATTATACCTTTGTTAACAGTCTGCAGTGGATCCCATGTGAACACTTTCCAGAAATCTGGGAGTTGATGCTAAAACATATTTTATGTCTTGCTTTCATGATGACTCAAGGATTTCCATCTGTCCACACATCATTATTGTTACAATTTACTATTGTTGCAATTTATTTTTATCTATTGTTACTATTTTTGCAATTTACTATTCCATTCTGTGTGCATACTACCTCAGCTATACATAAAATGCAAGCTGGGAATTGCAGATCATCAGCATCCATTGGCATAACTGTAATTTGGTATGTTGATCTTGTGGTCTCCATCATCTCCACTTCTTCATACACTTGTTCCATAATCATCTTGTATTCATCAGAACATTCATTTCTGCAAATCTGGGGTGCAAACTGTAAACAGTTTACTGCAGTTCCTTACCCTTGCTACAAATGTTCTCATGTCTGCAAGTCACTGAAACAACCTGCTGAACATGTTTTCAGATGAAATGTAGCATTTAGGATGTTGTTCGACATATATTACAAATTCTTGTTGATTAACACTGTTGGCTGAAGCATAGGAGAACATCTTGTCAGTCCTCTCCCACATGGGATGATAGGACTCCATTTCACTGGTTACATTGTCCATACTTCATAGAATCACTATCCTGTTTTGATGCCAGCACAGCCTCAAAATGATGTACACTGAATGGGTGATGTGGGAGGCAGTAGGCAGTTGTAAGAGCTATACCTGACAACAGCATCACAGTCAGAGGACTAGCTACAGAGACAAATGTAACCCATAAGAAATGATCAATGAACATAAACTGGAAGGTAATCTACACCACTGGCTATTTTCAACTTAAGTAAAATGGCCCATATACCAACAAATATTTGTTTACAAACATACATTTAAAGGTTTTTCCCAGTTTTGACTGGTAGCATCTCCTGTGGAATGTGAGTTACGTTTTTAAAACATCCTTATGATGATAAATACCACTCCAGAGAAACAATGTGTATATCTGTGTTTCATACTAGTGATACAATAAAAGTTGTTTACATAGTTAGAAAACAATTACATGAAATAAGATGTCTTGTATAAATGTGGAGGTAATTGTGTGTCCATCTAAGCCTCTGTCCATATGAAGACTACTAACCATCAATTGTACCTTTATATTGGTTGCCTGTCTCCCTTCCACACAAACGAAAACCACTTCCATGTAGCCTGGCCATGAGTGGATGGCATATCTGCAGCAATGAGATTCCCTTGATCAGCATGCAGAATGTCTCACAAAGGCCTTCACATACAGGCACTGTTCCCCAAACCCATGGCTCAACACTTCTACTATTGATAACTGACTGATGAATCATTGTTTATGTACTTCATTTTCTTTCCAGTGTTGTAGTGGAGGTATGTTGCTGTTTCCACCCTCTGATCTGTAGATGATATGTCACATGTGTTATATTGTATTGTAGGGATGAAAGTCATGAATACTTTTGAAATTTAAAGAAAGGAAGGGAAAAGGCAAAGTATAGGCCAACTGTTATAATGTAATTGCAGAATTAATGGAACTACCCAAAATTGAACTTTCATCCCACAAATAATTATCACTATTGTCATATGGTCTGATTTCATCTCTTGGTCCTGAGCCAGGTAGAAAGCTTGAACCAGAGACTTTGAAGGTTCTATGACAAGCTAGGCTGCAACTTCCAGTACTTAAGCCATAGGACTGAGAACTGTTGGATCCCCCTACATGGGTGAGGTGTGCACTACATATCAGGTAGCTGACCCTTAAAAACCTGATAATGATAGCTGTGGGAGATTACAAAGTATTAGTGTAAGACCCAAAGAAATGTCTCTGACAAGTGAGAGTACTGCAATCCTAGCAGTATACTGCTGAAGCAACAGAGTTTCAGAGTTTGAAGCAGTGGTTCTCACATGATGCTCGGTAAAGAAAGTTGATTAAAACCTGTGATTGATTACAGTGAAATTTTTTGGGGACAGGGAAAGCTAATGGGAAATGGAGGCTGTGCTTTTGTCACAGCAGACAAGAAACTCAGATTCACTAAGATTGAAATTGAAGCAGCATGCTAGAATGTTTGTGCAAGACTCAGAGTATCGAGCCACACACCCCCTTAGATGTAACCAAAAACTTTAGAGAAAAAACCTCAGTTCACAGTACATATGTTCCCCAATCATAGTGTCACCATCAGAGGAGACTTTAATCATCCAAAAATCAATTGGGATACTTACAGTTTTGTAAGTGGTGGGCAAGACAAGACAAGACATTCCTCAACACAATACTAAATCTTTTCTCTGAAAATCACTAAAACAGATAATTTGGAATCCCATTCATGATGGAAATGTATTGGGTGTAATAGCTCACAACTAGACCTAACCTATATAAGGATGTGCTAGTTGAAATTGGTGTTTGTGACCATGAGATAGTAGTAGCAGCATTGGTTGCTAAAGTACAAAGATTAGCTAAAACAAGTGGAAAGATTTACATGTTCAGCAAATTACAAAAAGGGCAGTAATGTTGTACCTCAGTGAAGAACTTGAAACATTTAGCTCTGGACTGGGACACATGAAACTGTGACTCAAGTTCAAATGGATAGATGCCTATGCACTGGATAGATATGTTCCTTGAAGAACAGTTCATGGTTGTAGGGACCCTCCATGGTATACAGCAATTGTACAGAAAAAAAGCTACTACATAAAAGGTGTAAAACACAGCATAGGGCTGTAGATAGACAGATGCTTAACAAAACACATTTGGTTGTCAAGAAAACTATGCATGGAGTCTTCAGTGAGTGCTGTGGCAGAATATTTTCAAAAAAATCTCTCGCAAAAAGCCAAACAAATTATGCTCATATGTGAAAAGGCTGTTTGTGGTACTAAAGTTAGTGTCAAGACACTTGCAACTGAAACAGGAATGACAGTTGAGAGCAAAAAAGGAAAAACAGAAATTTTAAACACAGTGTTCAAGTGTTTCTTTGCAAATAAAAATGCAGGAGTATTACTACTCCAGTGTAATTCTCATGTCACTGTAAAGTTGAGTGGTATTAGTGTCAGTGGCAATGAGAAACAGCCGACAATGCTGAAATTCAATAAAGGGGGTGTGAGATTCTGTACAGAATTTGTGACAGAGTTAGCCCCTCTTTTAACCATAATATATCAAAGAGCCCTCAAACAAAAAGACTGTGCCCAGTAATAAGAAGAAAGCAGTCACAACTGTCAGCAATAAGGGTAGCAGAAGTGATCCACTAACCTACTGTCCAATATCCTTGACATTCACCTGTTGTAGAACCTTAGAGCATCAAACATAATGAGGTACCTCAAACAGAATGACCTCCTCCAAAAATTTCAGTCCTGCGAAATTGAGCTCAAAGTTTTCTCGCATGACATCCTGCAAGTCATGGATGAAGGCAGTCAAGTAGATGCAACTGACTTCTGAAAAGTATTTTACTCAGTACCATACCTATTCGTATTATTGAGTGTATGATCATACGGTATATCAAGGGAAATTTGTGACTGGATTGAGGGTACAGCATGCTATATAGGATGGAGTCATCGACAGAAGGAAAAGTAATTTAGGCATGTCCCACAGAAGTGTGTTTGGATCCTTACTGTACAGGTTGTAATTAATGACCTTGCAGACAATATTAATAGTAGCCTCTCACATTCTGAAAGTATGCAGTTATCAGTAACGAATATTCAGTCAGATCATGATAAGATTTCAAAGCAGTGCAAAGATTGACAACTAGCTTTAAATGTTCAGAAATACTTGGGTGTAACACTTTGTAGGAAAATGAAATGGAATGGAATGATCATATAGGCTCAGTTATGGGTAAAACAGGTGACAGACTTTGTTTTATTGGTAGAGTACTGGGGAAGTGCAATCCGTTGACAAAGATATTGCTCTTACAAAGCACTTGTGCAATTTGTTCTAGAATATTGCTGAAGTGTGTAGAACCCATACCATATGGGACTAACAGGGGATATTGAACATATACAAATAAGGGCAGCACGAATGGCCACAGGTTTTTTGGATTCGTGGGAGGGTGTCAGAAAGATACTGAAAGAACTGAACTGGAAGACTCTTGAAGGTAGATGTAAACTATCCCCAGAAAGTCTATTAACAAAGTTTCAAGAACCGGCTTTAAATGATTACTCTAAGAAAGTACTGCAACTCCCAGCATATCACTCACATAGTGATGTGAGGATAAGATTAGAATAATTACTGCATGCACAGAGGCATTCAATCAATTATTCTTCCCGCACTCCATATGGGGATGGAATGGGAAGAAACCCTAATAAATGGTACAATGGGAAGTACCCTCTGCCGTGCACCTCATGGCGGTTCTCAGAGTATAGTTGTAGATGAATTCTGGGGTGGACGCTGTTCACACACCACATTGTGATCTTCAGATAACTCATATGAGCCATACTGAAGTATGTGTCAATAGTATTTGGCTGCTTAACTCTCAGGTTACAGAAAATCCAGAACTGGACCCTAGATTGGCCTTACACTTCCATCAGGATATCGTTCCTGCCATCTCAGCGTACTGGCTGATACCCCTCTATGAGGCTACAGTACCAAGAAGCATTGTGCTTGTTTTATCAATGAAAAGTGCTTTCCAGTAATGAAAGCATCAAGGATCGGGGCCATGAGCAGTCCTGATGGATAAAACTCTGCTTGTCAGACTAAATGCAAGAGTAATAACACAGCAGTACAGCTAAGGAAAAAACTTTTACTTTGGTAACAGAGAAGCAGCAGTAGAAAGAAACAAAAGCTTCAGCCACAGGACAGCCATACAGAGGGTGCTTCAGAAGATGGAAGTGTAGACTGAAAGAACACCACAACAGGAAATTTCACCATTTGGCACAATGACAGTAAAGAAGCTCATAGTGTGCATTTAACCAGTTTAAATCTAGATTAAGTACAAGCAATTCACATAAATGGTCAACATACATCAAAATATTCACTGAGAAACTATTTATTGTGAATCGGTTCAAATGTTCCAATCTGTGAGAAATTGCAAACATGTTCCATGTAACATGAAAAGAAGCAACTACATGGCAATTATTTTTGTTAGCATTTAACTTTTATTATATCTTCTGTTGTCCTCCGACAACAGTACCTAATCAATTGCAATTCAAGTTAGTGCATATCACTTGCACTAGAGAAAACTTAACTGTGAGTATACATGCACACATGGCCTATCATTGTTTACATGAGAGGACAAATATATTTTGGACAACAGTTCTCAAAATAGATCCGAGTTATAAATTCATTGCTACTAAGAAATGGATGGTATATTGCAAATCTTACTTTCCCAACCATCTTTATTTTACGCTTTAATACATAACTACACAGAAACAATTATTAAGGCTCAAATTTGACAAACAAATTTAAGTATTTTTTTCACATTTTCTCTCTCCTCCTGTTCCCAAGGTAGATTATTAGTATTGTGTGTATCACAGTTCTTAAGTTGATCACTCCCTTTCCACCATATCATATTATTTCTCCTTCAACTGAGACATTAATGCTTATCACGGCCATAACAATTTTGTTGTAAAAGAATATTTTGATTATGATAAATACAGTAGTAACTAAAGCAGTTCAGCAGGTACCTCAATAAAGTGGAATGTCAACCCATATGGAGGAAAGTGTTTCAAAAATGAACTTCCAATATCATTGCACTGCCTGGTACAGAAATTACAAATGTGTGAGGATAGCAACACACAAGGATTTCCATTGAGAACTAATTTAAATTCTTTTTTCTTTCATGGTTTTTGGCATATTTAATTTGTGAGTGAATACTGCTTTTCACATAAATGAATTGAGAGAGAGAGAGAGAGAGAGAGGGGGGGGGCTATTGCTTACAGGCTGTACGTCCTCCTCTCACAAATTCACGATGAGGAACAGATTATGTACACTACAGTTTAATGCAGATCCATGGTGGCATTTTTAAGTGTAGCATACCATGGTAACAATAAATGTTCTGTTAACAGTTTTGTTACATATTTTGTTTCTCTCACTTGTAATCATATGGCAGCCTGAAAGTTATGTCATTCAAAATAATCTTAAATTCCACTAGGTTAAAGGTCAGTTTAATGTCAGTTGGTGATATGTAAGGTCTTCTGTAGTTAGATTGATTCATATCTTACAGTCCAAAACTGCAGCTGATAGTTAATTAGCTACCTTTTCTTTATTAATGTCATGAAACTGATCTACCACATTTCATTTTGACAGTTTTCTATGAAAAATGTGATTGCTATATGCTCTGCACTTGATTTTCGTTAGATTTTATGTTGGTGGTACACTAATGTATAATTTTTTTTTCCAAGCTGGAAGAAAAGCCTTTTATTACTCCAGTCTGGAATGAATATACTAGGTGTATTCCGAGAGTCACCAGCCACATTTTCTCTGGTATTTCGGCAGATATTTGAAATTCTGTTTTTGCACTGCGTAGCTGGAGTCAGCCCAAACATTTAATGCTTGACACATTTTTCATGCAATGCCCAGTGTCAACAGAATGTGTCTGCTTCCCTTATAAAAAAAATTGGAATTTTACATGCCTTTTTGGGGTGCTTCCAAATTAGTCTAAACTGATATTTGTTTTATTAGTTTCTATTAACAGGGACAGTAAAATACTATGTCAGTAGTGCATGCTTGGCATTAGCAGTCAGTGCAGCCAGGACAGTACTGTCACTGCTGGAGTACTGATTATTATTCAGGTTTTGCAGTTCCTGTTAAATACATATTGATGTGACGAACATCGAACTAGACTAATCTGAAACCACTATTGAATAGGCATGCAAATTACCACATTAAAAATAATTTTATTTGTAACAGGAAACAAACTCATTTTCTGTTGGCACTGATCGTTGCACGAAATATGTGACTAACACTGTTTCGGCTGACTCCAACTACACAATGCGACAACGAAAGCAAAAATCTGCTGAAACACAGATAAAATGCACTTAATGACTCTTGGGAGAGACACTCCGTATATCAGAGCAGTACTTTGCATGGCAAATTCATTGATTTTTTGATTTCTATTTCACACAAGATTGATAAAATCAGTCACAGAACTCTACATTGGACTGTTAGTCTTTTCAGTTTGTTTAGTAGTAGTGTGACACTTGCCGATTCACATGCTTGTTTATCTATTGCACAACTTACCCAATTCTTAATATTCTTAGCATTTTGTATTCAGTTTGAGACATCAAAATAAGGTTATTAGCAACATTGTAGGAAGAGATAAATTGCTGCTTACCATAAAGATGACATTAAGTTGCAGACAGGCACAATTAAAAGACACTTACACAAAGCTGTGGGCCACAACCTTTGTCAGAAAAAAGAGAAAACACATTATTCATTCAGGGAAGTAAGCACACTTCACGAACACAACCGTCAACTCTGGAACTTGGACCAGAATGTTACGCAAAGTAGGTCTTCAGGCTTTCCCAGTGAGGTGTTATCTTGGAAAATTAGTTTTTCTGCTGGTAATCAGTGTTGTGCTTAAAAAGTAAATTTGAGCTATTGGTAGAGTAATCTGATGTACTTCAAATTCTGCTGCATTCTGAATCTTCTTAATAATGTTCTTCACTATATTTCTTGTATGGGGGTAAACACTCATCTTATGGGTGTTACTCACCACTAAGTGTGTAGTTACAATACTGAGGCACACATTGCAGTGACTACTAGGCATAAAAATTTGTCTTGCTACATAGTCTCAAGAAAATGAGGCTAATTCTCAAGAAGCTCAATAAGTGTTGTGCTACCTTGCAAAGCAATGTAGCATTAAGAACTTAACTAGAGGAACAATGCAATTATGTTAAGTTGCATATTAACTTGCCACATTTGTCGCGGTTGCTAAATACACAAAACAAAGTTGCATAGTAGATGGGCAGCCTTAAACAGCCGAGTGCTACACCCTTCAGGACAGTTCAGTTGCACCAGGGTACATAATGAGGGGTGTTAGTATCAGTTACTCATCTGTCATGGTCGTCGGCGTGTCTGTTTTGAGTCTGCAGGCAGTCATTGTGCAGAGTTTAGAGATGAACACTAACATTCATTCTCGGGTACAACCATGCTTCACTGACATGTATATAATCCTGTTAAACAGCATCAGCCATTTGGGTCACATTGTCAGCCCTGAATGGTCTGGATGGATATACTGACGAATTGCTGCATGTGTTGGGCACAATGTATCAGTGATGTGGTGTGTTGTTGCTTTTGGCAGTTATCTATGGAACATTCCCATGCCTGTAGATCAGGTTCTGAATGTCCGCTTACTACAGAAGTCTCATCAAGATTGACACATTGTGCAGGCAGTGGCAGCCAACTGATCATCTTCCTGGAACAAAATCCTAGCACTTGTTGCATCTGCTCTGTTATCAGGGACCATTGGGAATTGACTGCTTGCAGCAGGATTAAGATCACGTGTGCCTCTGGCCAGGTTCCCAGTGGCACAACAACACCACAAAACATGGCTTTTCTATCGTGAGAGTTCACTGTGTAGTGAAATGGTACAGTTTTCAGTGATGGGAGTAAGTTCTGTCTGTATGCAAATGATAGACGTACTATGGTGTAGACTTTGTGAGCAGCTTATTCCAGAGTGCATTTCTCCTCAACAAAAAGGTCACCCAATTTCTTAGGCAGGAAGGCGATTTGTTTTTCAGAAAGATAATGCACATCCACATACAGCTGCTGCAATGCAACATACTCTTGAGGTGGTGTACAATTGTCCCGGCCAGCGAGAGCATCAACTCTCTTGCCAGTTGAACATTTAAGGAACACGAATAAGTGAGAACAGAAAAGCTCACCAGTGCCTGCAAGAACCATGCTGAACTGTTACAAAAGACTCAAGATGCTCGGGATAGTCTATTTCAGAATGCTATTCGGCACCATTATGATCATTTGCATGCTAGAATACATCCCTGCCTTGCCGCTAGAGTGGGGTACACTGGGCACCCTTTACCATAGCGTATATCATTTGGCCTTTGTCACCATACACTCTTACAGTGATGAAGTACCTGTCACCTCTCTCGTCAGTGAAATGACCTTGTCCTTGAGGTTACTGCAATTTTTTTATTTTTCGTGGCATGTACGAATGCTTAGTTGAGGATGGGGCTTACAAAAATGAACCAAACAGTTTTTGCTGTATGGTCATTGACACCAAATAAAACAATCTTAAGGAAAACAACTTTTGCCTGTATCAAATCTACTTTGTCCATTTATTTCCCTTATACTTTCACTTTGCATCTAGCACCTAAATCAGCAGTCATCAAACTGCAGCATGCATTCATGTGGCCCCCGATTATTAATCTTATTCTATAATAATATGCATCAAGCAACTAACAGCCAAATTCAGAACTGTCGACTAACATTAGAGCTTAAGAGTCATTTTCTTGCACAATAACAAAAGTACTTATAGGGACAGTAATATTTTAAGATGTTCTTCATTAAAACTGACACTGGTGAATACAGCCTTGAGCTAATTTTGCCACTTATGTCAGGAGCAGTATGCTAGCAGCACAGCCACTGCAGGGTTAATAGAAGTAAGAGGTGATGCGGACAACTTACAAGCATTCACAACTAGCACCGATCAGCTGCTATAGCATAAATGCCAAACAGAAGTAACATGGATTCATGAATGTACATTGTAGAGATTGTCATTTTCAAATGTGGTACATCTTTGTAGCAAGTAATATGCAATCAAATTAAGCTATTGTAACACAGTGCAATAGCAAAAACTGCCATTCAAAACATTTGTGATGGTTCCTCATATTGCAGTTATTGTTATTAATTAATGTAACATACCAATTTACAGGGTTCCAGTCAATAGTAAGTTCAATAGGGGAAGGTGTGGTAAAATGGCCAGGTCAGGAAAAGTTTAAACAACTTCCTCTGGTCTACAGATGTAGTTCCTTGTTTACTTTAGTTTGATGATTTATCCTGTGTATCACTAATGCTGACACGGAATCCAAAGGGAAAATTGGCCGAGGTGTTCACCCCCAATGAAAGTTCTATCCCTTTGTGACAGTTTTGAATGAAGTTACTCTATTTGGCCCAGTAGAAAGTGCCAACTGTAAACAGTCTGCTGCAGCTGCATGTTAATCTTTCACATACTATGGCATGAAGACAACTAGACAATATGCCCCCAAACAAGAAAAACAAACGTGGGATCCAGTTGCAATATGGCACTGGCCACAGTACCCTCCTAGGTACAGAAGACGAGTAACTATGTCATTCTTCAGGAAAATGCATTTAGTTGCAATATGTTATTTTCATGACACCCAATAGTGTCAATATTGGCTAAGACACAATGTTTGGCAACCACTGACCAACGTAGTTGCAGCCCAAACCGTAATGCCATCTACAAACTACAGACGTGAGTCATTGTTTCTTTGGAAATGACTTAAGTTGGACCTTGAATGTCATCGAAGCTATAATGGCCAAGCTGTATCAGTATACTGAAAGCAAACTACCAGGAGTGTGGTAAACGTGGGTTTAGTTTGGAAACTTGCAGCTGAAGTACCCCTCCAACACACTACATGGCTTGAGGATAAATGTGGACAGTGCCACAAATTGTATATTGTGGTTCCTATACAAAACTCCAGCCTTCTGATTTACATGTTGTAGATTAGTGGAAGATCTTTCAGTAAAAATCAGTCTCATTGCAAATTAAAGGCGAAGTGACAACTCTGCAAGAGGTCTGGATCCAAATATCAGCAGCAGAGACACAAACTCATAGACTATTCTTATATCCTTTTGATCAGTACCTACACAGAAGAAGACATCTGTTTACAGTGGCACTTCTATGCAGTGTTTGGTTCTCACAGGAACTACAAAAAAGAAAAAAAACTGATGCTTGCACATCAAAAATATGCACCCATAACCAAAGCTTAGCTTTACTTGGAGGGATGTTCTATTTTTAACTATGTGCTTCCAGTGTAAAAATAAGTACTATGACATCTTAACTGCAAGACACATTCTTAATAGAGATTTCTCATCTTAATACAAAAAACTGTATCTGAATACATTTCAAGTTTGTGTAAGCCTAGATGGGCAGAGAGGTGGCTAATGACATAATGCTAACAGGGAAAAAAAAAAAAAAAAGATCCAATGCATACCAAACTTAGTGACAAAGGTATTATCCCCTAACAAAAGAACAAATATCATCCACAGAAAATTAACAAGAGTCAATTATACCTGCAATAAAGGTAAACTAGCTGTTGCTTCTCTTTAAATATTTCATCATCTTCAAATAGGGACCCATGTCCACTGTATTTCAGCTTCAAATACTAAAGTACCTGAAACATTGCCCTATTTCTGGGACATTCTCTAAATGTTCAGACCCACAATTCCCTATTTATTGCCAACAATATGCAATGCAAGTATTTCATTTATTGCTATGAATATAAGACCACACCTCACAAGGGAAACTACTGATATAGTGATAAGAGGGCCCAGTGGATAGCCCGTCAAAACCAAACACGAATCAAGTGTGAAAATAGGAAGGTGGTGTACTGAACTATGGAGGACAGGAGGAGGGGGGGGATTAGAAACAGCGAACAGCCCAAGGAGAAGCAGCACCACAAATAGCAAAAGCATCATGGGTAAGTGGTCATGGTGTTGGACTGCCAAGCCGAGTTCAACACGCTTTAATACTATTATTCCCCCCTCCCGCTATAACATTATGAACTGTCCATCCAGTCCTTGAAATGTGTATTCTCTTCATGTAGTCTTGGCAGTTGTCATGTTATATATTGGTTACAGAATGAGCCATGTGGTAAGAATACACTACAGTCATAAGTAAATGTGATGAATAGAGACAGCAAACAAGGTACCACAGGCTTCTCACAGAAATGAAAACAACACACGTGAACTATGTCACAAGAGTTCAAGAGTCAATACTTTCAAAACAACTTAAAAAGTTAGAAACACATTCTGACAGAGCACAGAAACTGTGTGATTGAGGAACTGTTGCATTAATTTGTTGCAGCTTATGTGACAAACTATTATGTAATCATCATTTCCTTCGGAGTGATCACATTCACATGAACACTTCTACTGGGTGAGGAGGCATATCCCACCCACTCACCAGTTGTGCAGTTTAGGTGTGTGTGAGACAATAAGATGCTACTATCTCATTGACACATGTGCAGTCAATGTCATGTATGACACCAGACATGTTTTCCAGTGGAGGATTCGGTGCACTTCTTGCCTTGGCTTTAAACATTTGCATTTCGCATACAAAAGCCACTTCCTTTCGGCTCCTAATAGAGTAGTTGTGCAGAGTCAACTCATAGGTGTTACAAAACGACAGACGCAAATTTGAATAAAGCAAAAAGAAAATTTGCACGATAGTGATTTGAACCCGGCACACCTGTGTGCTAACCCAACACTAACCATTTCTGTTCCCAGCTGCTCTATATCGCACTTTGTTCTTTGACTCCCTTTTTTTCCAGTCCAGTACATAATCTTCCTGTTTTAATGCTTCACCTGTGTTCGGTTTTTGATGAGCTGTCTACTGGGCTCTCACCACTAAATCTGGGAATGGGGGTGCAGTGGGGAGTTTCCCATAACATGTTGGGCTATTCCACATAAATGTGTCTAGAGCCTATTATCAGACACCCAGTCCTTTGAATCATTGGGAACAAGTATTTACATTCATGAGAATCAAAGGACACAGAAATTCATTGACAAATTCCAATGTCACCAAACACTCGTTTCTCCACCTATAATTCACTCCATGTCCTAGTGAAAGATTACTAAATGGTATGAACTATCCTCCATGAAGCATGAAATAGAAGTGTTATTTCCGTTCACGTTAAACTAACTTTTTCCCAACCTATCAAGTTTTCAGTGCTTGAAACAAGTGCAACATTCTTGTTTATTTGTAGATACGAATGAATGTACTTGGCAATGTTGGTGAAGGCAGATACTGTTACATCCAGAGATGTTCCTTTGGTTCTTGTGAAGATACCTTTATCCTTTACACCAATACTCTTACAGAGCAACTAGTAATTACAGACTAATTGTGAGCCTGTATTTATAGATTCTCGAGTTAAAATAATTTACTTGGGCAATTTGAAGCAGATTTGGGGGGGGGGGTAATCTACACAATATTATAAATGCATTATTACACTTTTTTTGAAAAATTTATTATTATCACATAAATGGTGCATTTTGTGTAACTGGAATGTACACAGTATATAAGATTCAATTAGTCTTCATAGATCCATGCCTGAGTTGCTGGCTGCCAAGCAACCAATTCCTTTGACTCAAACCAAAGGCCTATTTCCTTCTGGGCTGACTCCACCGAATCTGAACCGTGTATGATGTTCCTGCAGAAAGAACAAAATCAGATCCACGTTCAGCATGGTATAATCACCACTACATAGTTTAATTAGGTGTTATGTACCACATTGTTCTCTTTGTATAATTTACCTTCCCACTTGAATGCAGAAGTCACCCCTAATGGTACCTGGTGCTGAATCAGCCGGATTAGTTGTACCCATCATGAAACGCCCTGTCTTGACAACATTCAATCCTTCCCAGACCTGTGAAACATTTAAAAGTACTTTTAGTTTAAAGATTATGTTTGAACAGTCAATACATGTGACAGGATTACAACTCTTCATTTACAAACAAGCTAATGGTGTGTACATGTACAAAGGCAGTGTGCAAGTATGACCTTACAACCTAACCTAGACCTTGTACAATGATGCAACATTGCTCCTCACAATTTCCACAATTGTTATTTTCAACACACCCTATCCTGTTAATCTTGCAATTATTGTGGGAGCACACCAATAAAAAATATTACTCTACCTACAATCTTTACACAAAACACAGTTGAAGATTAAGATACAAAAGCATTAACTCTGCTACCATAACCCACCCAAGTGAGCATCAAGAGAGGTTACCTTCAAACATTCATAAACATTTCATCAAATGTGAATACCACCATTTAAAATTGTGTGGGACATGCTGAAAATATCAGATCAATGAAATGGAAAATATACAAGCCACAGTACAGTTCTTTGTTGCACTTATCCCTCCCTTTACTCCCACACGTTTTTTAGTAGTAGTTTTACTACTTCAGAGCTCATTTGTTGTTTCACAGTAAAAAGAAAGAAAATCCTTGCTAAACAAGTTAAAAAATAGCAGATTCTAGCTAGTCTATTGCATGCCTGAGAATTCAGGCTACAATACCCACAACAGTGTCCCTGCTTGTAGAGTGAACAAGAACTTAAAATTTGTTTCAAAAAGGTTTTTACAATTTAAGTGAATATCAGCTCACAGAAATACTGATCAATTGTGAAATTACCAAGTTTTTATCCAATGGCAGGGGAACTGTCTCTGCTGTGCAACTTTACACAAAAATGTATCAGCTATAGTTTTTAGTTTCCTCTGTTGCAGATAGTTTTCTTTTGTACTAACACGTCAAGACGAATCGGAGTAATGAAGTGGTGTCAGGGCTTCACATGTTTTGTGCATAAATGTGACTTAACACCATTCCTGTTCCTTTTTTTTTTTTTTTTTTGCTAACTCAGCATTTGGGACAAATGATGTTCAAACACCCAACCAGACACAGACTGAAAACTCATTGTTTCCCTGAATAGAATGCAGGAACAACTCAATAGAAAACATTATAAACTATTTCTAGACCCCCATCCTTGTCATACCATAAGATCAAACAGCAAATTAATGTCGTAATTCGGATAGCCTAATAATTGTAAGAAGTAAAGATGTTGATACGTTAGATTCCCCTGTACACTGAGGATTTTTTGCACTACTGCTCTTGCATGAAAGATTCACCTTCACTTCCATTTACCAGAATATTAGCTAATGTGAAATAAGAGCTACCCTTCAAAAACATGGGCATGTATTTTAGTTCTACCTCACTTTATACTGCTTCAGATTTTAAAAACACAGGGAATTGCGGAAAAAGCAAATTAGGCACAACATAAAATTTATAGTGAGATGTAGCTTCAATTTACTCAAGCTTTAGCAACACACTTTTTATATGCACAAGTTTGTTTTCTCTCCACACCAAGGCTACATGTTGCATGCCATGCAAAGAGCATGTTTGATTTTAGCATTGTAGATTTTTAGTTCCAGTTCTTTATGTTCCTTAATCTGATGTCTAATTGTTCTCTTTGCCATATCATCCACTCAACAATTTCATGGTGTTGTGATTTGAGCAGATTTATATGTCAATGTGGCTTCAAGAAAATTAATTTGTGTCATTTACAGCACTTCTTCCAACCACGGCACATATCTGAGGTTTGACCCCAATGAAAGCACTAAAATGTCCTAATACTTTTATCAATTAAAGTCATACTTTCGATGCACAGCTACACTAACATGTATTGTATGTTTATTTTAAGGCCCAGAATAGCTTCAGTATACAAATACACATGCTACATTCGAGAAGTAAGTGATAACCGGTTGATTTTAATATATCTTACCAGTCATCTAGCTGTGCTTACAGCTGAATAAAATTTATAAAATAAGGGAATGATTTATATATATAGTGAGTGCATCTTGTTACAACAGTGCGCATTCCAACCGCAAAGCAGAGGGTGTCCAGTGCGTGTTTTGAAGGCAGGTATTTTAGAGGAGAAGGATGTGTATATTAAGGAGTGAACGATGAGTTATCAATTAGTAATGGTAGACTGCAACAAAGGTAGAAGGGTACCATATTGCATTTTTCTTAACTTGTGTACGACATGTGACAGTAATATCCATCAAACTTATTACCTAATATTTTTTTTAAATTTACATTGCAATTTTAGTTTTTAAAACAAGTTCGGCCCTAAATCTGCTGTGAATGAAGACATCAGGCACTATAGATCAACATTTCATGGGGAAAGGGGAGGGGGGAGTAATACACTGTAGCCCATTCCACAACAGAGGCAAGTGTACTCAATGTCTTGTCCATATGAGAATCCTTTCAAATGATGTACTTGCCCTTTCGGCTGAAGGGGAACGACTGTGCGGCAGTCCTGAATTGAGGAAAATGAGATGGTTGTGGTGAATCAACGGAAACTACGGTTTCGGAACTGTTCTATGGAATGGCAGTCTACATCCCCCAGACAAACTGGTAACCAGTCAATATCTGTCATTAACGCTGTCAAATGTGTGTTGCAATGGTACGTACTTTCAGAGAAACGAACGAAACCTTACAGTCACGAACATCGATAATTAGGCAGGTCTTTCCTCACAGGGTATTAGGAAGCCATGTTATTAAATTTTTGTAGTCAAATTTTTCCATAGTTCTGCGCACTGATCTAGAGCTGGTCAGCAAAGGGAAAAAACCTATTATTTATTCAGAGAGTCTGCATTGGTTCAGCATTCACAAACTGTTGAAGTGCTGATGATAGCACAAGTGAAACCCGAAACGTTCTTGACAGAAGTCGCAAAAATTTAACGCCACGTGGTATTTTCTGATACACCACATATTTAACACATCGCTATTTAAAATTCCATATACTTGTATTCTTGGGATCCATTAGATTAAAGTTTTTACTTACCATTGCTACAACTGGGCCAGAAGACATGTATTTTACCAGTCCAGCAAAGAAAGGTCTCCCAATGTGTTCAGCATAATGTTTCTTTAGCAGGTCTTCCGACGGCTACGAATAGAAATTTGATCAATGTAACATACGTATACGAGTAAAATTTGTTTTTAGTAACTATCATAGTAACTTACCAATACAAACTTCATCGCTACTAGTTTAAAACCTTTAGCTTCAAATCGTTTTATTATTTCACCAACAAGATTTCGTTGAACACCATCTGGTTTCACCATAATAAATGTACGTTCCTTGTTTGCTGCCATTGCTTTGGAAAATAGGGAGAAAATATACAGAACAGTACAAATAACCATACGACGTCCACGAGGAACTCGGGAGACAGAGAAGGAAGCCGGTAAAATGTACCAGCTTTTACGAGGTTCCGGTGGGAACTACTGTGCGGTCACAGATATTAGAAAATTTGGACTCCGCTGAATGGAGACATATCCAGTGCAATTTAGAAAAAAGGTCTTGAGTTGGCCACAGATGTAAGCGTAAGAGTGACAACTGTGGTAAGTTTGCCTTTATTTTCCTTTTCATACATAATCTCAAAATATTTTTGAAGTTGATGTCACGTTTTCCAACATTGGTATTGCATTTCGATAGTACAATCATCTTTGGATTCGTGTACATTTTTTGATATCAACTCTGGTACGGAGGTTGTCAGAGTTGTCGGGTGAGTGTAAAATGTTTGTTGTGAATTTTCAATAGTTGCGTATGTTCGGATTTAAGAGTGTTTATTTACGTAAGAACAAATTAATATAATAATCGCTGACCATTAAATATGAAGCGTTTTCGCTTGGCAGGAGTATGAGTACTATTGGAATTATTCAGACTAGTGTTCCTAAAATTCATGATATAATATTCAGGTTTTGTACAGCCTGTTTGTAGGGGTTTTGGATAAAGAGCGTTTAGGTGTGTAACACTACTCGACACCGCCACTTAAAGCATTATTTTGTGCATGTATCTTTTGAGTGGAAGTGATTTCTTATCTGCATTGATAAAAGTGTCCAGCCACATATCCTGAACGTTAGTATTCGACCCCAGTTTGTACCACGAATTTTCTGGTAATGTGGCGAACTGATGGTTAGACTGTGCACATATTGGATGGAAGCAAAATTAGTAGGGCATCGTGGTTTTCAAACCAAACTTTTGTTAGATGGTTGTTTCATTACGATGAGAATGTAATATAAAAGTGAGTGTTTGGAACTTTTTGTTAAAGCCTCTGTCAGGCGTGTCGTGTAGTATGGAAGTGAAAAGTGGGCGATAAACAATTCAGACAAGAAAAAACTGGAAGCTGTTGAAATGTCACATAATTGCAGAAACTGAATTGATTTATATGTTTCCAAACAGTTGTGGTGTGCTGGCTAAGGCATCATTAGTACATACATAACTATACATTACTAATCTTGTACTCATCCTGTACTATCACAGTCTTATCGTATCCAATTTTGTCAATGTTTTTTGTGTGTGTGTGTGTGTGTGTGTGTGTGTGTGTGTGTGTGTGTGTGTGTGTGTGTGTGTTTTGTGTGCTCTCATGTCTGATGCTGTTGTACCAAATGGTCTATGGGCAAATAAATAATAAATCGCATAATACGTTTTGTTGCGCATGTTACACAGACTGCAAATAAAGTTGTATGCCGTAAGTTACAATTTTATCTGTTCAGTCACATATGTAATAAAAGATTTTTTTTTTTCATTATATATAAATGCAGTTATGTTTAGGATGCTTTTACCCTTACTATATCATGCAATATACTGTTGAAAAATACTGTGACAGCATGTAATATAGAATGAGATTTTCACTCTGCAGCGGAGTGTGCGCTGATATGAAACTTCCTGGCAGATTAAAACTGTGTGCCCGACCGAGACTCGAACTCGGGACCTTTGCCTTTCGCGGGCAAGTGCTCTACTATCTGAGCTACCGAAGCACGACTCACGCCGCGCCCTCACAGCTTTACTTCTGCCAGTGTCTCATCTCCTACCTTCCAAACTTTACAGAAGCTCTCCTGCGAACACAGTTTTAATCTGCCAGGAAGTTTCATATCAGCGCACACTCCGCTGCAGAGTGAAAATCTCATTCTGGAAACATCCCCCAGGCTGTGGCCAAGCCATGTCTCCACAATATCCTTTCTGTCAGGAGTGCTAGTTCTGCAAGGATCGCAGGAGAGCTTCTGTAAAGTTTGGAAGGTAGGAGACGAGATACTGGCAGAAGTAAAGCTGTGAGGGCCGGGCGTGAGTCGTGCTTCGGTAGCTCAGATGGTAGAGCACTTGCCCGGGAAAGGCAAAGGTCCCGAGTTCGAGTCTCGATCGGGCACACAGTTTTAATCTGCTAGGAAGTTTCAGCATGTAATATGTATGGCAGTAAATCATATTGTCCACACAAACTAAGTTAACACTTGACTCTGTGGCATATGGGACCAACTGTAGAGGCATTTGCCATTTATGGTTGCCTCAATCAGCCACCATTCCAAGTGTCAACTTTGTTTTCATGGACCATCCAAGTTTTGGTTTCCCATGGTGTTTCTAAATGGCTTAAGATGTATTTATTGGTGGTTTCTTTAAAAAAAGCTACAGCTGATGTCACACCTGCACCTTTCTGCATCATCCTTGAATTAATCTACCCACTGCCTCTTCTTTCATTATCTTGCAGTTGGAAACAATGTTCAGTGAGTAGACTTGTTGGGTGCATTATTGTACCCACTGCTGTTTGTTCTTTTTATACATGTAAATAAACTTTGTGTGGCTCAGTAATATGTTGGATAAGTGTCAGACTACAAATCCATAGGTCCTGGGACATTTTCGGTCACTTATTGCTTTTTTCACCTTTGATACTGAATTGCGTATGTGCCCAGTGCTGAGTGGCACCTTGGTTACAGAACTGTTACCTAGTGAAGCACTTTGGCATCCAAAATTAAGTTTTGTCATGAAGACAGTCTTATCTTTCTTAGATGATGTTCCACTGTATTTTGTGAAAACAATGACTTTGCAGTTTTAGTGCTTAGAGGAAAAATGTATTTAATATGGCAAAGTGTGTTAAATTTGGTGTGAACGTAAACATTAGGTTACTTCACTTAGGTCAGTCTATTACCACAACCTTCATTTGACATTTAAATTCATTGACTCTGACTCACACACAACCAGTTATCGCCTTCTAACCTATCCTAGACCTCAGGCTACACAACAGATCAGTCGGATTCCAAAACCAAGTTTTCAGGGGGTGCAACATCACACTTGCGCCCAGATATATTTTTATGCTTGTATAATAGCTCCATCTACTATATATAGTGTTGTGTCTAGCTCCTACAGCATAGACACAATGAGGTAGCTAGGTGCACGCTAAACTAACGCAGACGGGCGTGAAGTCTGAAACAGGATACTGGATGAAAACTATAAAGAAAAGAAGGGAGCTTCTTTTATACTTAACTTTAATGAATCCTTGGAATACATCTCTCTTGAATATTCGTTAGCTATAAGCACTGATACAAATGGCGCCTTGCTAGGTAGTAGCTATGGACTAAGCTGAAGGCTATTCGATCTGTCTCTCGGCAAATGAGAGGAAGACTTGGTAGGTCTGGTCGCAAGCAATGTCGTCCGTACAACTGGGGCGAGGTCTAGTCCGTGTATTGTGACCTGCCATGTGGTGGCGCTAGGATTGCGATTACACAGTGGCGACACGCGGGTCCGACATGTACTACAGGACCGCGGCCGATTTAAGTTACCACCTAGCAAGTGTGGTGTCTAGCGGTGACACCACATATAGCTTTTAAATTGGGTGGTAAATTATATTTTTAGGGTGTAAAATAATTTTAATTTTCTGTAGACTAATTCATGTTTTATCAAATTCAGATTCAAACAAGACAATTCAAGGATAATTTTTTCTTTTATTAGCACCAAAGCTGCAATGTCAGTAGTCCGTAAACTCATTCATACCAAAGCAGACATGAGCTATTTTTGAAACATAGCGTTAAATTTGTATTTGACATGGATGACCTACCCTGTAATACCTCTACATCATTGATCTTGTGTAGCACAGTACATCTTTACCAGGCTATATCAATAGTGCAATTCTCTTCAGAAGTTTTTGGTATGCATATTGTGAAGAATTAGAAGTCACATATCGCCCAAGTCATTGTTTACTTTAAAGTTCCACTTCACATACGATGCTGATGAAAATGCCAGATGATAATTTACCAGTAATTGTATTCATTAGTTAGTGTTTCTTGAAAAACACTGCGCATTAGTAGCCTTCCCTTAGATGATTTGATATTATAAAGAAGCTGTTGATTATTTCATGTGATATCTTTGTTCACTGATTCTACATACTTACATACATACATAAATTCTCGGTGTGTGGCAGAGGGTACCATGTACACCAGAGTCACACATGTCATTAATGTTCCGCTTCACATACAATGCTGATGAAAATGCGTGCAAATGGAACAAAGGAAAGGACTGTCTGTATGCCTCCTTACAAGCCCTAATTTCTGTAATCTATTCTTTGCAGTTGTTATGTGAGATGTTAGTTGGAGCCAGTAGAATCATTCTGCAGTCAACTGCAAATTCCTGTTTAAACTTTCTCAACATTGTGTTGCAAAAAGAATGCAATCTTCCTTCCAGGGATTCTCGTTTGAGTCCACGAAACATCTCCATAACACTTATGTGTTGATCAGACCTGTCAGTAACATATGTAGCAGCACGCTTCTGAATTGCTTCAGTGCCTTCCTTTGACTGACACCTGATGGGGATCCCAAACATTCAAGACTTGGTCACACTGGCATTCTATATGTAGTCTCATTTTTAGATGAGTGACACTTTCCCAAAACTTTCCCAGTAAGCCGAAGTCAACCATTCACCTTTCCTGCTACTGTCCTTATATTCTCATTACATTTCATATCACTTTGCAATGTTAAGCATAGATATTTAATCGGCATGACTGTGCACACCACTGACAGTGTACTCAAACATAGCAGGATTGTTTATGCTGTCCGTCTGCACTACCTTAACTTTTTCTACATTTATAGCAAGCACCCATAAAAAAACTTGACCAACTCATCCTGTAACCTTCTACGACATTTACCTGCATACTATGGTGTTATCAGCAAACACACACCGAGTGCTGCTGATTCTATCCATCAGTATAAAGTATCACTTTGAATTTCATGTAATGTAATGTTCTGTGCATCTGTTCGGTTAATGAATAATTAAACTTAACTTTTCTGAATTATTGGAACAGGGAGAGGGACATCAGAAAACCTACATGATTGGGGCTACTCATACATTGATCACACAGCAAATATGACTATTTTGAGGTTTATATTCTTTGACAATTAGGAGATCTGTATTTACAATTTCGCTGGACATTAAACAACCATTGTGATACCCACTACTTATTGCATTTCTACATATACCTTAATGATGATCCACTCACTGTAGTGGAGACATATCAGTTCCTAGGACTGGTTTTCGACGCTCGATTGACTTTGCTCCCTCATCTTCGTCAGCTTAAGCAGAAGTGCTGGCAGCACCTCAATGCCCTCCGTTGGCTGAGCAACACCAATTGGGGTGCAGATAGCTGTACACTGCTGCAGCTCTACAAAGCCCTTGTCCAATCCCGAATTGACTATGGGAGTGTGGTTTATGGTTCAGCAGTGCCTTCAGCATTCCATTTACTCGACCCTGTGCACCACTGTGGGGTTCGATTAGTGACAGGAGCTTTTAGGACGAGTCCGGTGACCAGTGTACTGGTGGAGGCTGGTGTCCCTCCACTGCAGATCAGATGTGCGCAACTGCTCACCAGTTACACAGCACGCATTCATAGATCCCCTGAGTATCCGAATTACTGTCTTCTTTTCCTGCCTGTGGCAGTCCATCTCCCACATCAGCAGCACAGATCGGGGCTAACGATTGCTGTTCGCATGCGGTCCCTTCTCTCCGAGCTGGAGTCCTTCCCTTTGCCACCTTTACTTGCGGTCCATTGATGTATGCCTCCATGGTGTACGCCTCGGCCGCAGCTTTGTCTGGACCTTTTGCATGGCGCCAAGGACTCCGTTAACTTCGTCACTCTCTGATGTCACTTCCTCTCGATTCTTGACGTGTTCCAGGGCTCTGAAGTGGTTTACACCAAGGGCTCAATGGCTGATGGTCACGTAGGCTTCGCATATGTTCATGGAGGACTTGAGCAGCACTCCTTGCCAGTTGACTGCAGTGTTTTCACTGCAGAGCTGGTGGCCATATCACGTGCTCCCGCAGGGTTTTCCGGTTTTGATAGACAGAATGGCATAACAGCATGCACAACAAACTGCATGTCATTAAGGAGATTATGAATGTGTGGAAGTCTGCAGGGAATCAGTTGTCCTCTGCCGGCTCGGCATTGGACATTTGTGGCTAATGCCAGGTTACCTACTTCGTCCCGAGGACCCACCTCATGTCGCTGTGGCTCCCAAATGACAGTCATCCACCTTTTGCCGGACTGCCCACTTTTAGCCGCTCTTCCTTTCTTTCGGTTTTGTGTTATATGTTTTGTCCATTTTATTCTCACACTTGTGGCATTGTTTTATTATGTGTAGATGACCTTTTCATTGTTTTGGTTTGTTTGACTTGTTAATGTGTGTAACATTCGTGAATAGCAAGTTAAAATTACCTGCTTTTGGGACACTGGGAGGTACGCTGATGCCAGATCAAATCAGTGTTGCAGACTAACAATGGGACCAGTTTGCCAGCCAGCCTGGCCATCATATCTAAGTAGTTTTCCGCATTCACTTCACTAATGATGTCAGTTTTGACCATGTGATATGCGCTAGATGTAGGCAGGAAAGGTACATGGATTCCTCTCCAGTGGTGAGCTTGGCAGCAGCTTTAAAATGCCTATGGGGGTGGTAACTCCATCAACGCGGACTTGGAGAAGTACTATACCATTCCCAACCTAGAATTTGCTGGATAAAGAGCACCATAATGGGTAGCTGGAGTTGCAGAGGTTCGTGTGTTTTGTTTATATGTATTGTTTATTTTCTTTGGGTCGTGACTTGCTCTCCATATGTATTTTGAAGATGCTGAATATATTGAAGATCACAATATTGTACAGAGAGTTGTTCTTATGGGGCAGCCGAAACTATGTGGTCCATTTCGAAAAATCAAGAAACTGCGGAACTGTTGCTTAATCTACAGGTTTTCTTGTGTACAAGAGCAGTTTTTGGAACACTTAAGTTCCATCATCTGGTGTAAAAAGATAGTCACTTAATCATCTAAGGTTTCCTCACTCCAAAGTTGTCATGGAACCAAATGTTCCATGTCAAAAGGATGAAAGGGACAAAAATTCCATAACAATTATTGGCCCATGCTGTGTAATGGGGAACACAAACAGAAAAGCTCATTTCCCTTTGCTGCACGATCTGGAACACAAACTGAAAACTATGTTTGTGTTCTTGGTCATGCAGAACAGGGAAACGGTTGTCGTGGAATTTTTTGTGCGTTTTTCCCTTTTGACACGGAACCTTTGATTCCATGACAACATTGGGTTGGTGATAACCTCAGGTGATCAAGTGATTTTGTTTTATTTATGTATTTTACTATAAATGATGGAACTTCAAGTGTTCCAAAACCGGTCATGTATAAAATAAAAGATTGTGGATTAGGCAACTGTTATACAGTTCCTTCATTTTTCAAAATCACCATATTGTCATTCTGCTTTGACCAGAGACATCACTCTTGGCTCTGTGTGCATTAAATGGAAGTTGTGACAGACTGAACTGTTGTGTAGGTTAGGTTGTATGTGAAAGTTTGGCTTTAAATTGTTGAAACCAAAGAAATGAAGTGACAGTCTTTGTTGTAGGAAAGTTATTGTAGAATGTAATGGTTTCGGGTTCACATGCACTCTCTCTCTCTCTCTCTCTCTCTCTCTCTCTCTCTCTCTCTCTCTCTATGGTGTCCTTACATGGTGCCAACTGGAAATCCAGCCAGCATCATGTAAGGGCACGGGCAAGTATTTTTCTGTGAGTATTTTACTCTTGCTCGTCAAAGGGTTACTCCGAGGGCTATTAAATTTTATTTCTTTTTTTTTTTGTGTGTCCGACAAGTACTTTACTGAGAGTGGTCCCTTTTTAATCATGCGTAGTGACAATCTTTTTTTTTTATTTTATTTTTTTTATTTTTTATTATGACATCGATAATATTACTTTAGAACTATCTAATCACGACAGAATAAAAAAATTTTCTTGTCATACATGTTTCACCTGTTATTATTTCTAAGGCACCCTTGGTGTTTAAATTACTGTACTTTACATTTTGGACCTTTTATATTGAGGTTATAAATGCTTCTGGCACTTTTTGCTGGTGTGTGCTGTAGTGATAGTATAATTTCTACTTACAAATTTCATAGACGCTGGTCTGCCCGTGTTGTTTTTCTTCTTCTGCTTTCGGCCATAAGAGATTTCTTTTTCACAGCACCAGGGAATGAACGTTTGTTTACTTGATATGTTTTGGATGGTGTTGCTAACTGTTGAATGTGTCGTAGTGATACCCGTGATCTGCGTGCCCTTTTTTTATATTGGTGATCTATCCCTGTGTGTGTGTGTGTGTGTGTGTGTGTGTGTGTGTTTTCATTTATCACATGGGATTTTTGTGCTATGGCTTTCTGGATGTGATACTTGTTATAACATCAATATACAATGTCCAAAAGTAAAGCAAAATGGTTTAAACACACATATGTTCTGTACATAGATATAAATGTAGATATATTCCAGACCACTGAAGATACCTTGCAATTAATAAAGGCAAAATGCGTATGGCAAGAGAAAAATGTTTTGTCCAGTTGTGATTAGATGGTTGTAAAAAAATAATTATCAACATAATATTACATGCATTTGCGAATGACAGGACAAGCAATAATTAACTATGTTTGTTTTATTATTATTGCTTATATTGGGCATTAGACCAGTGGCTTTGTCGCATTGGTAACACCAGCTCCCGTCAGATCACCCACCACTGTTCGGCTTGGCTAGTACTTGAACGGGTCACTGTCTGGGTCTGCCGAGTGCTGTTGGCCAGCGGGGTGCACTCGGCCCTTGTGAGGCCAATTGAGGAGCTACTTGATTGAGAAGTGGTGGCACCGGTCATGAAAACTGTCAATGGCCAGGAGAGTGGTGTGTTGACCACATGCCCATTCACATCCGGTGGTGCTTAAGGGCATAGGATGACTTGGCATCCAGTCAGTACTGTTGGGCCTTCAAGGCCTGTTCGGACAGTGTTTGTTTGTTTTTATATTGGGCATTAGTTATGGTATATTCATCTCTTTTATGAAAACTCCTGTCATCCTACTGTGGTCTGGTATTTCAAGTTTTTAATATGTTTGAAGGTATTAATGAAAAGGACATCTATGCCCAGAATCCCGTACTCACATGAAGGTACCATTAGTTCGTTGATTTTGATTTAGCTAACTTTTTGTGTTGTCCATTGTTCATTTCTTGAGGCTTGAATGTAAAACATGGTAATGACATCCTAAGATTAATGGTGCAGTACCGAATTTTTTCACTGATGCCACTTTTCTTGAGTCTTGCTTCCCTGTCTATTCCACTTCCAACATGGCAAAAATCACACACCTCTAAAAATGACTCTTGTCTGTGTTTAAAGTTTAAACGCCTCTGCAGACCTCACCGTTATTAAGTTTTGTTTTTGTTCGTGTTCATATTATGGTCATTAGCTATCATACTTTCTGTTTGATTAAGCACCTGTCTCAATTTTTGTTCACTTTCGAAGACTAATCCTGTTGTCAGCAGAACATATTATACAGTTTTTCTGTACTCCCTTCTCAAATGCCACTCCTTTTTGTAAAAGCAAACTGATCCTTCTATTCTACTTCAATTTCCTCTTCCATTCTTTGATAATGTACTCTTGAGTGTTTTTGGCACATGCAGTACAAGTCTTTGCCTGATGCCCATCAGA
The DNA here is from genome assembly GCF_023898315.1 of Schistocerca nitens. NCBI lineage: Eukaryota > Metazoa > Arthropoda > Insecta > Orthoptera > Acrididae > Schistocerca > Schistocerca nitens. The sequence continues at coordinate 562,766,583 of NC_064614.1, read as the reverse complement.
GTTTTGCTCTATTTCATAAATACTTGGGGATTTGTTCCCTTCAAATTTGTACCCAAACATTTTGAAACACAGAAATTTCTGTTGAATCTCCTTATTTTTGGTTAGCCTAATTTCTTCTGTGAGCAGCTGTAAAGTTTGTCCAAGTACTGTTTCCATCTTCCCACTTTATTTTTTTCCTCCAATACCTAGTAATCTTTTTCATCTCTGAGCACTGTGTTCCTTGTTCTACACTCCCTCTAGGGATTATTTTTTCGACTGCATGCAGCCTGTATGATACCACATTTCAGTTTTTTTTTATCTATAACCCAGTCATTCTTTCTAGGTTTTTCTACGTCCATGGACAATTTTGTTCTGAGTGCATGATGATGTAGTGTTTCACTTCCAACATTTTTGCCTTTTCTTTATTACCACCGAGCAAGGTGCTGCAGTGGTTAGCACACTGAACTCGCATCCAGAACGACAGTGGTTCAAACCCATGATCAGCCATCCTGATTTCGATTTTCCATGATCTTCCTAAATCACTTCAGGTAAATGTGAGGACGGTTCCTTTGAAAGGGCACAGCTGTCTGTTGACCTGGTTGACACAGGCATTTACCATAAAAATCTCCATAACACTGCCTTTCATTGCTATATCCCACAAAATGAATTGTGGTAACCTCACAATACTATTATGCACAGTTACAGAAGTGGAAAAATTTTATAATTTACAACAATCTTAAGAGAACATTTAATGAACGGAGGAGCATTCAGATGATCGAGGCCAACAGGGAAGCTGCTTAAAATAGTGAGAAGAATAGCGACACTAAAACTGCCAAACTGGTTTCTCATGGAAAAGCTTACAGTAGTATCAGCCTCTGGCATGTGTACCAAGTTACAACACTATATGTAAGATGGGAAGTCTTTGAGCATATTAGAAACAGTTTTAATTTCTCTCAGTATAAGTTAAAGAGCAATACTGAATCAATTGCAATAATTTATATGTGAACTGGTATAACAAATAATGAGTCTTGGAATGATTGAGATGCCTTGAAAAACTAGTAGCAAGTGTGTAGATGGCAGTCTGTGGAACAAATACTGATGCAGGCTAGCTGTGTGGTGAGGTGTTCATAGCCACCTTCCTGATCTACATCTTTGTTCAGATAATTGTAAATTCATCTTTGCTGATGACACTATACTACTTGTTGGTAATTCAGTAGAAAAACTTGAGGTTTCAGCTAGTAAGATTGTAGGGGTATTGTGAACTGGTTTAACATAAAAGCTCTTTCTGTTAATTACAGTAATAGCAAAATATACCCATTTTCACATAACCTTGGAAGATAAAGAAATGCAAGAAAAACTAGGTGATCTGCAGGTATCTTGGGTGGGTAGTTCAAAAAACCTGGGTATACATACTGATAGCAAACTAAACTGGTCAAACCACCATCTTGGATTTGTGTAAAAGACTGAATCCTGCAACTTAAATACATTGTCTGCTGTTACAGGAATAGGACACCATTAAATCAGCTTATTATTGTTATTTCATCCCATTATGGCATATGGAATCATATTTTAAGAAAATCAGCCACTTGCTTGGAAAGTGCTATGCACACAGGAAAAAGCCATGGGAATCATGAGTGGAATCCACCCGAGCCACATGCAAAAATCTTTTTAAGAAACTCAAAATCTTCATGTCCACTCAACAGTGTATGTTCTCTCTGATGTGTTTCATAAAGGGAGATGTTTAGCAAACTCAAGTGGCAGACTCTGCAAGAGAGGCGCTCTGCATCGCAATGTAGCTTGCTGTCCAGGTTTCGAGAGGGTGCGTTTCTGGATGAGGTATCGAATATATTGCTTCCCCCTACTCATACCTCCCGAGGAGATCACGAATGTAAAATTAGAGAGATTCGAGTGCGCACAGAGGCTTTCCGGCAGTTGTTCTTCCCACGAACCATACGCGACTGGAACAGGAAAGGGAGGTAATGACAGTGGCACGTAAAGTGCCCTCCGCTGCACACTGTTGGGTGGCTTGCGGAGTATAAATGTAGATGTTGATATAGATGTAGATGGCAATACAGACACGTAAGAAAGAAACAGATAAATCACTAATATAACAAACGTTAATAATTGCAAACAAACATCACTAATATAACAAAGTTTAAGGATTACAAACAAACATTAGGTCTATTAATATAATCTATCGACACTGGGGTTGCGAGCAGGAAGTCGTTGGGGCTCCCATTATAGGCTCTTCTGGAGCACTCCTCAACAATGTGGCTTATGGTCTGATTTTCTTTGCAGTTACACTGAGGGGATGGTATTTTACCCCATTTATACAGGGAGTAAGCACATCTGCCATGGCGAGTTCGAATCCTATTTAGAGAGGACCACATTTTGCGTGGTAGGTCAAAACCAGGTGGCTTTTGTGTGATGCAAGGCATGTTATGATTTTGCCATGCGTTACATTTTTCAGACCATGCGTTTGCGATACTGAAACCTTCTTGTACACAGGTCCTTGCTGTTCTTGTTGGCGGGTTCCTAGATCGAAGCCTATTAGTGTTTGCAGCCTCAATGTCTTGGTGGATTGTCAGGCTTCAATATCCCATGATGTTTTTGTATTCACGTACAAGGGCGTCAGTATGTCGCAGGTGTGGCGGTGGGATGTGGCTTAATATTGGGAACCATTTTGTTGGAGTGGGTTTAATTACTCCAGAAATCATCCTTAGAGTTTTATGCAACTGGACATCCACCTTTTTTACATGTGGGCTGTTTAGCCAAATCGGAGCACAGTATTCAGCAGCCGAGAATACAATTGCTAAAGCAGAGGTGCGGAGAGTGGAGTCCGTTGCTCCCCAGGTAGTACCACAGACCTTTTGAATAATGTTGTTTCTTGTCTTTAATTTTTCGGCAGTCTTTGTTAGGTGATCTTTAAAAGATAGGGTTCTGTCCTGGTCATGCCCAAGTACTTTGGAGTTTTATTGTGCCTGAGAATGGTGTTTTCAAATCAAATGTTGAGTCCCTTTTCAGCGAATTTGTTGTTGAGATGGAAGCAACTAACCTCTGTTTTGGAAACATTTGGTTGAAGTCTCCACTTACGGAAATATTCGGGCATTGTCTTCAGGTCTTTCGTTAGGATGTCCTCAAATGCTTCAATTGTGCTATATCTTGTAGCGAGGGCCCAATCATCGGCATACCCAAACTTTCTTGATTGTGTTTCCAGCAGGTCTGCAATATAGAGGCGAAATGGCAATGGTGCGAACACTGATCCTTGTGGTAAGCCATTCTTTAGGTTTTTTGATGGAGCTGTAGTCAGTGCTCATACTTATTTGGAACACCCTATCATTGAGCATGCTGTCTATTAAGCATTCTATAGATTTGCAAGGAATTACTCGGAGAATTTTGTACGTGATGCCTTCTGTCCACAGTGTGTCGTAAGCTGCTGAGAGGTCAATGAAGGCCACTGATGTTATCAATTTTCTCTGGAATCCCGCCTCGTTGTAAGTAGTAAGTGACAACACCTGGTCAGTACAACTTCTTCCTGGCCGAAAGCCTGCCTGTTCAACTGAGATCACCCTGAGCAATTCTGGGCTAGTTCTGTTATATATAAGCCTCTCTAGTAATTTGTAAATTACAGACAGCAGGGCAATTGGTTTGTAGCTTTTTTGGGTTGTCAGCTGGCTTCCCAGGCTTTAGAATAGCTATTACCTTAGAGCGTTTGAGTTCTTGTGGGATATTGCCAGTTGGCATGATGTTTGTGAAAAATCTAGCCAGCCATACTTTTGTATACTTGCCACAGTTTATTATGAATTCAGGGTGAACATTGTTGAAACCTGGTGCCTTTGTTGGTTTGACAACTTCCAAAGCTTTTTCTATTGTCTTCGCTAGAGAAAGGGCGAGTGTGTTCAGTTTCTGTGGCTTCATTTTCTAAGATTTTGAGTTCTCGCTTCACTTGGATTGTATGTATTTTATCCTTTCGTGTCCTAGACGTGTTAACTAGATGTGCAGCTATGGCATTTGGTCTTACAGCTGCTTTTTGTCATTGTACTGGTGGGCTGCTCCCTAGTTTTCTCAGCAGTGACCATGCTTGCCTGCTAGATGTTTGGAAATTGAGGCTTTCTACTGTTTCCATCCATTTTTGTCTTCTGGCAACATCCATGCTGTGAAGCAGTTTATCCGCTATTTCCTGATCTCTGGACTCAAGGAAACTCTGGTATAGTTCTTCGCTGGTTTGGGACCATCCAGGGCTGTATTCTTTGCGGTACCCTCTTGGTACGTGCTTCTTGGCCGTGCTTATCACGGCACCAACAAATCTTTGTAATTTTTGCTAGTAGATGGTATCCATCCCAAACATTGGTCCAGACCTGTGGAGAATCCAGTCCAATTGGCTTTTTTAAAATTCCATCGAGGTAATTAGGGGAATTTGAGTTCCTAGCTGTATTATGATTGGACGGTGTTGACTGTGCGGAAAGTCAGGCAGGACGCTATGCGAGGCCATGAGAGGTTGGTCTCTATTGTTGGACGAGTCGAAACACAGGTCAGGGTTGTATTCCTGTCTCCAGACAGCTGATCTAAATGTAAATCGATCCTTAGCATCGAGTACATGGTATAAGTATTCGTCTTCTGCCCATTTTGCTAATGCTTCTCTGTTTGCATCATTGTCTTAATCTTCCATCGTTCATGATTATTGAAATCCCCAACGTATACAGCAGGATGTGATTGAGTTTGAAGAACGTGGGCTGGCCAAGGTGTAGCAGGTGGCTTATAAATATTGGAGACAGTAATGATTCCGATTTTTGTGACAACATTATGAATGTCTTTGTTGGTGGATGTAGAAATTAGGAAAGCGTTTTCAATATCTTGTTTGACATATGTGGCTACTCCATATTGACATATGTAGCTACTCCATAAGACCTATGATAGGTCGCTCCCAACAGCTCATAGCCTGGTATTTTTCCCCTTTTAATTAGTTTTTGCACTGTATCACAATGGGTTTCCTGTATAGCAACCAAGTCAATGTTGTCATTTTTCAATAGTTTTGATAGAAACTGGCACTTAGCATAGCTTATGCCTTCTATGTGTATGTGACAAACTTGAACTGCAGGTCCGAGTTTCCTGGTCAGAAGGACCTGAGAAGGGCCATTTGGTCTGTCTGGTGACATAAATTTTTCTGAAAGTGTCTTATAGTCAGGAGATTGTCAGATTACCTGACTGCCAGTATGTGCTAGTTCATTTAGCGTTACCCAAGCTGCACGTGTAGTAGGGAAAAGCCTCTTTTCAAACCTAATAATATGTATCAGTGTCATGGTACTAGAAGAAAAAGAACAATATTCAGTATGAGCATGAAAATTTGCATATGGTACAGAAGGGGGTCCACTTGTTGTTGTTGTTGTTGTTGTTGTTGTTGTTGTCTTCACTCCTGAGACTGGTTTGATGCAGCTCTCCATGCTACTCTATCCTGTGCAAGCTTCTTCATCTCCCAGTACTTACTGCAACCTACATCCTTCTGAATCTGTTTAGTGTATTCCTCTCTTGGTCTTCCTCTACAATTTTTACCCTCCATGCTGCCCTCCAATGCTAAATTTGTCATCCCTTGATGCCTCAGAACATGTCCTACCAACCGGTCCCTTCTTCTTGTCAAGTTGTGCCACAAACTCCTCTTCTCCCAAATTCTATTCAATACCTCCTCATTAGTTATGTGATCTACCCATCTTATCTTCAGCATTCTTCTGTAGCACCACATTTTGAAAGCTTCTATTCTCTTCTTGTCCAAACTATTTATCGTCCATGTTTCACTTCCATACATGGCTACACTCCATACAAATACTTTCAGAAACGACTTCCTGACACTTAAATCTATACTCGATGTTAACAAATTTCTCTTCTTCAGAAACGCTTTCCTTGCCATTGCCAGTCTACATTTTATATCCTCTCTACTTCGACCATCATCAGTTATTTTGCTCCCCAAATAGCAAAACGCCTTTACTACCTTAAGTGTGCTTCCCCCATGAACCATGGACCTTGCCGTTTGTGGGGAGGCTTGCGTGCCTCAGCGATACAGATGGCCGTACCGTAGGTGCAACCACAACGGAGGGGTATCTGTTGAGAGGCCAGACAAACATGTGGTTCCTGAAGAGGGGCAGCAGCCTTTTCAGTAGTTGCAGGATTGACTGATGTGGCCTTGTAACATTAACTAAAACGGCCTTGCTGTGCCGGTACTGCGAACGGCTGAAAGCAAGGGGAAACTACAGCCGTAATTTTTCCCGAGGACACGCAGCTTTACTGTTTGATTAAATGATGATGGCGTCCTCTTGGGTAAAATATTCCGGAGGTAAAATAGTTCCCCATTCGGATCTCCGGGCGGGGACTACTCAAGAGGACGTCGTTATCAGGAGAAAGAAAACTGGCATTCTACGGATCGGAGCGTGGAATGTCAGATCCCTTAATCGGGCAGGTAGGTTAGAAAATTTAAAAAGGGAAATGGATAGGTTAAAGTTAGATATAGTGGGAATTAGTGAAGTTCGGTGGCAGGAGGAACAAGACTATTGGTCAGGTGATTACAGATTTATAAATACAAAATCAAATAGGGGTAATGCTGGAGTAGATTTAATAATGAATAAAAAAAATAGGAGTGCGGGTTAGCTACTACAAACAGCATAGTGAATGCATTATTGTGGCCAAGATAGACACAAAGCCCAAGCCTACTACAGTAGTACAAGTTTATATGCCAACTAGCTCTTCAGATGATGAAGAAATTGATGAAATGTATGACGAGATAAAAGAAATTATTCAGGTAGTGAAGGGAGACGAAAATTTAATAGTCTTGGGTGACTGGAATTTGTCAGTAGGAAAAGGGAGAGAAGGAAACATAGTAGGTGAATATGGATTGGGGGGAAGAAATGAAAGAGGAAGCCGCCTTGTAGAATTTTGCAGAGGGCATAACTTAATCATAGCTAACACTTGGTTCAAGAATCATAAAAGTAGGTTGTATACCTGGAAGAATCCTGGTGATACTAAAAGGTATCAGATAGATTATATAATGGTAAGACAGAGATTTAGGAACCGGGTTTTAAATTGTAAGACATTTCCGAGGGCAGATGTGGATTCTGACCGCAATCTATTGGTTATGAACTGCAGATTGAAACTGAAGAAACTGCAAAAAGATGGGAATTTAAGGAGATGGGACCTGGATAAACTGAAAGAACCAGAGGTTGTAGAGAGTTTCAGGGAGAGCATAAGGGAACAATTGACAGGAATGGGGGAAAGAAATACAGTAGAAGAGGAATGGGTAGCTCTGAGGTATGAAGTAGTGAAGGCAGCAGAGGATCAAGTAGGTAAAAAGACGAGGGCTAGTAGAAATCCTTGGGTAACAGAAGAAATATTGAATTTAATTGATGAAAGGAGAAAATATAAAAAGGCAGTAAATGAAGCAGGCAAAAAGGAGTACAAACGTCTCAAAAATGAGGTCGACAGGAAGTGCAAAATGGCTAAGCAGGGATGGCTAGAGGACAAATGTAAGGATGTAGAGGCTTGTCTCACTAGGGGTAAGATAGATACTGCCTACAGGAAAATTAAAGAGACCTTTGGAGATAAGAGAACCACTTGTATGAATATCAAGAGCTCAGATGGCAACCCAGTTCTAAGCAAAAAAGGGAAGGCAGAAAGGTGGGAGTATATAGAGGGTTTATACAAGGGCGATGTACGTGAGGACAATATTATGGAAATGGAAGAGGATGTAGATGAAGACGAAATGGGAGATAAGATACTGCGTGAAGAGTTTGATAGACCACTGAAAGACCTGAGTCGAAACAAGGCCCCGGGAGCAGACAACATTCCATTAGAACTACTGATGGCCTTGGGAGAACCAGTCCTGACAAAACTCTACCATCTGGTGAGCAAGATGTATGAGACAGGTGAAATACCCTCAGACTTCAAGAAGAATATAATAATTCCAATCCCAAAGAAAGCAGGTGTTGACAGATGTGAAAATTACCGAACTATCAGTTTAATAAGCCACAGCTGCAAAATACTAACGCGAATTCTTTACAGACGAATGGAAAAACTGGTAGAAGCGGACCTCGGGGAAGATCAGTTTGGATTCCATAGAAATGTTGGAACACGTGAGGCAATACTAACCTTACGACTTATCTTAGAAGAAAGATTAAGAAAAGGTAAACCTACGTTTCTATCATTTGTAGACTTAGAGAAAGCTTTTGACAACGTTAACTGGAATACTCTCTTTCAAATTCTGAAGGTGGCAGGGGTAAAATACAGGGAGCGAAAGGCTATTTACAATTTGTACAGAAAGCAGATGGTAGATATAAGAGTCGAGGGTCATGAAAGGGAAGCTGCGGTTGGGAAGGGATTGAGACAGGGTTGTAGCCTATCCCCGATGTTATTCAATCTGTATATTGAGCAAGCAGTAAAGGAAACAAAAGAAAAATTCGGAGTAGGTATTAAAATCCATGGAGAAGAAGTAAAAACTTTGAGGTTCGCCGATGACATTGTAATTCTGTCAGAGACAGCAAAGGACTTGGAAGAGCAGTTGAACGGAATGGACAGTGTCTTGAAAGGAGGATATAAGATGAACATCAACAAAAGCAAAACGAGGATAATGGAATGTAGTCAAATTAAATCGGGTGATGCTGAGGGGATTAGATTAGGAAATGAGACACTTAAAGTAGTAAAGGAGTTTTGCTATTTAGGGAGTAAAATAACTGATGATGGTCGAAGTAGAGAGGATATAAAATGTTGACTGGCAATGGCAAGGAAAGCGTTTCTGAAGAAGAGAAATTTGTTAACATCGAGTATAGATTTAAGTGTCAGGAAGTCGTTTCTGAAAGTATTTGTATGGAGTGTAGCCATGTATGGAAGTGAAACATGGACGATAAATAGTTTGGACAAGAAGAGAATAGAAGCTTTTGAAATGTGGTGCTACAGAAGAATGCTGAAGATAAGGTGGGTAGATCACGTAACTAATGAGAAGGTATTGAATAGGATTGGGGAGAAGAGGAGTTTGTGGCGCAACTTGACAAGAAGAAGGGATCGGTTGGTAGGACATGTTCTGAGGCATCAAGGGATCACCAGTTTAGTATTGGAGGGCAGCGTGGAGGGTAAAAGTTGTAGAGGGAGACCAAGAGATGAATACACTAAGCAGATTCAGAAGGATGTAGGTTGCAGTAAGTACTGGGAGATGAAGAAGCTTGCACAGGATAGAGTAGCATGGAGAGCTACATCAAACCAGTCTCGGGACTGAAGACCACAACAAAAACAACCTTAAGTGTCTCATTTCCTAATCTAATTCCCTCAGCATCATGCGACTTAATTCGACTACATTCCATTATCCTCGATTTGCTTTTGTTGATGTTCATCGTATATCCTCCTTCCAAGTCCTTTGCTGTCTCTGACAGAATTGCAATGTCATCGGCGAACTTCAACGTTTTTATTTCTTCTCCATGGGCTTGAATACCTACTCCGAATTTTTCTTTTGTTTCCTTTACTGCTTGCTCAATACACAGATTGAATAACATCGGGGAGAGGCTACAACCCTGTCTCACTCCCATCCCAACCACTGCTTCTCTTTCATATCCCTCGACTCTTATAACTGCCATCTGGTTTCTGTACAAATTGTAAATAACCTTCACTCCCTGTATTGTACCCCTGCCACCTTTAGAATTTGAAAGAGAGTTTTCCAGTCAACATTGTCAAAAGCTTTCTCTAAGTCTACAAATGCTAGAAACGTAGGTTTGCCTTTCCTTAATCTAACTTCTAAGATAAGTCGTAGGGTCAGTATTGCTTCACGTGTTCCAATATTTCTACGGAACCCAAACTGATCTTCGCCGAGGTCGGCTTCTACCAGTTTTTCCATTCATCTGTAAAGAATTTGCGTTAATATTTTGCAGCTGTGACTTATTAAATTGATAGTTCGGTAATTTTCACATCTTTCAACACCTGCTTTCTTTGGGATTGGAATTATTATATTCTTCTTGAAGTCTGAGGGTATTTCGCCTGTCTCATACATCTTGCTCACCAGATGGTAGAGTTTTGTCAGGACTGGCTCTCCCAAGGCCATCAGTAGTTCCAATGGAATGTTGTCTACTCCCGGGGCCTTGTTTCGACTCAGGTCTTTCAGTGCTCTGTCAAACTCTTCACGTAGTATCGTATCTCCCATTTCATCTTCATCTACATCCTCTTCCATTTCCATAATATTGTCCTCAAGTACATCGTCCTTGTGTAGACCCTCTATATACTCCTTCCACCTTTCTGCTTTCCCTTCTTTGCTTAGAACTGGGTTTCCATCTGAGCTCTTGATATTCATACAAGTGGCTCTCTTTTCTCCAAAGGTCTCTTTAATTTTCCTGTAGGCAGTATCTATCTTACCCCTAGTGAGATAAGCCTCTACATCCTTACATTTGTCCTCTAGCCATCCCTGCTTAGCCATTTTGCACTTCCTGTCGATCTCATTTTTGAGACGTTTGTATTCCCTTTTGCCTCCTTCATTTACTGCGTTTTTATAGTTTCTCCTTTCATCAATTAAATTCAATATTTCTTCTTTTACCCAAGGATTTCTACTAGCCCTCGTCTTTTTACCTAGCTACTTGATCCTCTGCAGCCTTACTACTTCATCCCTCAGAGCTACCCATTCTTCTTCTACTGTATTTCTTTCCCCCATTCCTGTCAATTGTTCCCTTATGCTCTCCCTGAAACTCTCTACAACCTCTGGTTTAGTTACTTTATCCAGGTCCCATCTCCTTAAATTCCCACCGTAAATTCCCACTTAGTGGTTGTAAAATTTGTAGTGCACTCCTTTCACAGATCAATAGTTTAGTAGATGACAAATTTTGAAGAAACGTCTTATCAAAGTTCCTATTGCAAGCACCATTTTACACTACAGGAGAGTTCTGATCCACCATGAGTAGTACAGATCTACCTGTAACTCTCAGATACATTCTCAGATCTTCATGTGTGATTGTGTCTATTTACTATTGTAAATGTATTTATTTCTGTGTGATATATTTTCTGTAAAATTTATTTAACTGCAAAATTTATTTTTATGTAATAGAACGTAAGTTGAATTCTTAACTATGAAAATAGTACTACTTGCATAATACTGTAACAGATTTGTAGAACTGATATGTTCCATATCCTATGATATGTTCACAACAAGGATCACCAGGACACGAAACTAAGAAATAAAATAAATAAGTGCTCAACAGTCGAGAAATATGTTCTCTGTGACTTAGAGCATATGATAATGTCTGTTCATTTGGTATTTGATGTTCTGCATTGCATAAGGGGTAGTGACTTAAGAAAGAAGGAAAGATGCCCCGCTACTCATGCCAAATTAATTTTATACTCCCTGTTGCACATGAATAGTATTGTTAGTTTTTGCATCGCCTGTTGGTATGCTAGAACTGTGCCAGTAGTTCAAAACAGCTAGCATATATTCACATTTTATAAAAATGAAAACAGCTGTTTGAGATAGTTCTAACAAAGAAAATATCACTGCATAAAATGCAGAGCTCTTTATGGAATAGGAGTCCTGTTAGTGAATCTATATAATGCATGCATTAGAGAATATCTGTGTTGTAAAATACATTAACGTTTCTTACTGCATGTTCAGGAGTGGAGACCTTCCTTTTTTTGCCTGCTTTCAAACTTTTAATCGTCAGATTTTATCTTTGTTGTCTACATGAGGGATGTGTGGGGGTTCTCAAGAATATTCATGAACAGAACAGTAGTTCTGCAATAGTTCTGTGGATATTCATTGTGTTGCATCTTTTTGAAGCTGAGTAAGACCTCTTACCTTTTCTAATCACTGGAAACTGATATCTTCTCAGATAACGCGGGAAACGCACTTTGCCAGACTGCTGGGCTTTTTAGTACTATGGCTTTTGATATCTGTTTTACCAGTTTTTGTAGTGGTGCAGCAATTGAATGGTGAGAATGTACCTCAGTTAAGCTCTGTGAAGGAACTTTCAAATACAAAAATAAAAATGTGAGCATTTGTCTTGCTAGTGTCTACTTGGCACTTGGTCCATGCGATTCTGATTAAGATTTTTTATTAGTCATTCAGCATTAGTACACACAGACTTTGGCAGTACACTTATTAATTTTACAGAATTATATTTTTACATTGTTATGCTCAACTTCGGCATTCCTAAAAATTATTTTAATGAATAAAGTGAATTAGCTAACAAGAACTGTGCAACTTTTTCTTAAATAATTTGATTGGCATATGTGCTTAGGCAGTTTGTTATACTGTACATTTGATTGCCATGTACACATAGTTGTTATTAGTTTTTGGTAATCTGGTTTGTGCTGGGATCAGAGAAGTTCTTGTATTATAATCATATCTTTGATTTGTTAAAATTAAATTAGGTAGTTCAGCAAGTACATAATTATAACTATCAAGATTATAAAAATTGATTACTGTCAAAATCTTATACTTGATGAACAGAGATTTCCAATGAGTTTTACGATTACTCTTGCCATTACTTTGATTGGCATCTTCTGAATCGCAAGAACTTTTTTTTTCTTCCTAGCATACTTGTCCATAGTCTTCCTTAAAATAGGTTGGGGAAAAAAAGCAAAATAAGCTGTCACGACATATGCAGAAGTGGCACAGGACATCAGTCTCTGTAGCAAATATATTTCTCTTTTCAACCATTTGCATTAAACCATGATGATGCAGTTTCTTTCACCAAATTTGTACTGTTGACAGCATCTTCAAATACATGGTTTACAGTCAGAAAAGTGTGTCATCTGCATAGACAAACATCTTTACATCGTTATTTACCAGTATATCGTTTACTTGTACAAGGAATAGAAGAGGTCTTAATTTAGATCTGCCTGGCACTCTGTGTTGAACCTCTAGTGTGTTTGATAGCTGACTTCCTGAACTCATCACCTGCTTTCTTTTATCGAGGTGTGATTTCATTGGTTTTAAATCTTTTCCAGAAATTCCATAGTACTCAAGTTTAGAGTGCAAAACAGTGGTCATCACAGTCAAACACTTTACTCAGATCGCAGAAGGTTACTGTATGTGAAAAATGGTCCTCGAATGTTAATGAAGTGTCTCTCACTAAGAGTTCTATGGGATACATGATCTTTCCTTTCTGTAACCAAACTCTGATATGCTTTTGAATTGAATTGGATTGGATTTATTTGCCTGTAGACAACTATTGGGTTGTATAAGGCATTTCAATTTGCTACATAATTATACAGTTGATTAAACAAATTATACAAAAGATAGATACATATTTCTACAGATGGTTATACAAATGATTATACAAAAGGTTAAATATTGCATATCTTGTACTCATCCATAATTAGTTACACCGTTTACACACACAAATTTTGTTGTATGTCATCCGTTGTTATTTTGTTAGATCACAATCACAATTTTGTTAGTTCACAATAATGTTCATTTTTTGTTATACAAAAGAACATAATATTTTTCATTATACAAAAGAGTATCATATTTTTCATTGTATATAAGAGCATCAAATTTTGATGTTATGTCTGAATTCACTTGTACTATAGAATGCTTTCTCTTTCAGCCATGTCTCTGCCACTATTTTAAATTTATTTTCATGCAACTCCCTGGTGCCATGTGATATAATGTTAAAAAAAATGTTTTGCCAGCATGTACAAAATTATTTTGGGCCTTACTCAAATGCCTCCAAGGAATGTCATAATTTCCTGTTTCTGGTTTCATATGGGTGCACATCTGACCTGCTTTCATACATGTGGGCATTCTGTTTGCCTTGCATAAGTGCTTTGAGTATGTATAGACTGGGGATTGTAAGTTTCTGTGCTCAATAAAGCACTGTCTGCAAGAAGTTAATTTGCACAAACCAAAAATACATCTAATGGCTTTCTTCTGTCAGAGGAATACATCTTTTTACCCAGCAGATTTTCCCCAAAGAAGAATTCCATAATGCTTACCGACCAAGGTGGCGTGGTAGTTGGCATAGTTGGCACACTGGACTTCCATACCGGAGGATGACAGTCTGAATCCCTATGTGGCTATCCAGATTTAAGTTTTCTGTGATTCCCCACAACTGTTCCATGCAGAGGGCATTGCGAGCTACCTTACCCATCCTTTTGTAATGCAAGCTTGTGCTACAGTTCTAATGACCTCGACGTCAGAGGATCATTAAACTGTAATCTTCCTTCATTTTTTGTGAGAAACTTAATGTCTTATTGAATAGTAGGTATTCATACATTTGATGATGCATGATGCTTTCAAAGACTTAGGCTAATGCTGGGACTAGTGAAATTGATCCATAGTTTACAAAGCCAGATTTGTTACCTTTCTTAAATATTGGTCTCATCCGAGTGTTTGAGGGGATTATGGCAAACACTTTCTGTGAGACATGAGGTTATAGAATATGTCTGCAGGATTCTAGCCAACTAATATTTAATCCATTGATAATATCAAAATTATGTTCTTAGGATTTTCAGAGAGGCTTTGTGAAACAAGGATTTTCAGAGGTATTCTGCAATACAATTTTGCTACTGAAGGCTTCATACATTGAATGTTTTGAAAAAGTCTACTTATCTGTAGCTTTGTACTTTTACCGATTTTGTAGGTGGTGTCATTCCTTAACTTTTTTGCATAGTCCCATCTTTGATTATATTTTTTGGACCTTGCTTAACTATTCTGGTGAAATTAAGCCACATTTGCTTGTTTTTGTAGCATTTTGTACTGTGGTGGTCATTGTTGTTACAGTTACATGAATGTCACTGATCTCCGTGTGTATATTGGCATCCTTGAAGAGCTTGGATATAGGTTTTGCTGACAAATATATATTTTTATCATGGGTAGTTTTCTGAATTATCGGTTGTAGGTAATTATAAGAGAGCTTTTAGAACAGGTTGAGGTGGAGTTTCGTCTAATCCCAGGTTTATAAAATTGAAATTATTCACTGTTTTAGGAGATGCGGAAAAGATTCTCCTACTATTATGGCTTTACTAAGGGTCATAAATACTAGTGAAATGAAATGCAGTGTCCTCTAAATTTTTCAGTTACTTCTGCAACTTATGCTAGTGGTGAGTAAGAAGATCAAGCTATAACTTTCTACCTATCCTTGATAATGACCTTGTCTAAACAATTTTTCATCAAAACTCAGCGTTTAGTACAATTTATGGAGGATTCTTCTTTACTATTATAAATATGCCTCCTTCTGGCCCCATGCAGCATGTCTTCTCAGTGAACACTGCGATTTTCCCCAAAAATCTCATCACTATCGATTTTTGTTTTGAGTCAACATTTAGTACTAAGTATTGTGTGAACCCAGTTACACTGCGAAGAGCTTCAAACTTTTGTGAATACTTCTACATTTGATAACTACTTCATTAACAGTTGCATACCAATGCTGTATGTTGCACTGGCCAACGCCAATGGGAGGGGTCAGCGACTGACCCCACAACCATCACACATTCTCTATGTAGGATAAATCACATGTTGATTATTATTACTGGGAAAGGGTTTCTGGGACATTTTTAGTAAAAAATTAATAGTTTTTTTTACACTTATTTGTATTAATTTCACAATACTTTACAATATGAATTACTTCTTCTTTCTTGGTGTGTGCGGGCAGATATACTTCCTGCAAAAAGTGCAAGCCTTCCTGTACTTACGGTCTTTGATTCTGGCGCATAAATAACAGCATCGTTTCTTTGGCAGATTATGCACAGGTGCACGTGTTACTTTCCGTCGCGGCTCTGTAACGTTGTTTCCTCTGCTCACAGCACCTTGATTTTGATTACACTCATACCCAAAAGTTGATAATGCTGTAGTGTATTTTGAGTGTAGGCCTACAGCAATTTGAGCGCGTCTTTTCATGTTGAGGTCACAAAGTTCACAAGCAAGATCTTTCAGGTACTTCTTTCTTCCAGAACTCTTTGTCAGGTAATTCTTTGTCCATTCCTTGTGTGTATCTTGAAATACAGCATATGAATTGTATGCTGCAATGTCAATCAAGTTGAAAAGCACCGCCATTGGCCATCGACGCATTGCTCGACGGCAGCTGTACGTTCTTACACACTTATCAAATGTATCCACTCCTGACTTTGTACAATTGTAGAATAGGATTATGTCTGGCTTCTCTTCCGTCACATTCATATCATGATGTTGGGTTGACAATACTGTAACAACCTTTCCTTTCTGAAGCACGTAACTGACTAAAGTGACATCATCACTAAAGGCAAATCGGATTGTTCCGGGTGTAGCTTCTTTTAGAGAAACGTCACTTCGAATAGTACCAACTGTAGTTATTTTCTCTTTCAAAAGATCAGATGCGAGTGGAACGGTAGTGAACTTTCTGTCCATGGTAACATTTCTTCCAGATTGTTTCAAGTTAGACATTTCAATAAATCTTCTAACTATTTTAGGGCCACTGTTATGGTTCTTCTCATTAGCGTGCTTTCCAGCGTAGGGATCCGCAATGAAGCAGTATTTCGTATCTGAATCACATAACAGGTTCACGTCTATTCCATATTTTCCTGGTTTTGTTGGAATATACAGCCTGAATGGGCATCGCGCATGGAAGGTCACAAGTTCTTCAATCCACCGTGACTGACTCACTAGGATTATAAAACTCGGGAAATTTACTAACTATCATGTTCCATATATCCCTGATAGGAGCAAATTTGTCGGTCTGTTCTCTAGCTACTCGAGTTAGAGCATCATCAAAACCCAAGCACTTCAGTAAGAGCCTCAGTCTATGCTCCGAAAATGAAGCTTGGTACATCGGAAAGTTTTGTTTACTAAATATATCACGTAAACTGTCCTTGTTCTGTCTATGGACTCCACAGTTCAATATAATTCCAATTGCTGACACAGTTTCTTCCCTTTCAAATGCTTTCGAATTTTTTTATGAAAATATCTTCAGAAGATTCCCTAAGATTTCCAAGCTTTTGATTGGTACACAACAAAATGTTATTCAGGATGTTATCATCGAAGTACATGAGAAAAGCTTTACCTGGTGTATCAGGTTTTATCCCTGGCTTAGTTCCTTTTGGGGTTCTCATTACATTAGCTATGGCATTACCGGCCACCAGGTTCCACCGTGACAGTTCTAGAATCATTAAAAGGGAGTTTACACTCTGTATCGCAGAAGTACCTGGATCATGCTATATTAGTCAGAGGCGACTTCAACCTACCTAGTATAGACTGGGATGTCTATGGATTCATTACAGGTGGTACAGACAAGCTGTCGTGTTAATTACTTTTGAACACATTATCTGAAAACTGTCTTGAGCAGCTAAATCGACAGCCAACGCGGAGTGGAAATATGTTAGATCTGGTAGCGTCGAACAGAACAGACCTCATCGACAGTGTCAGTGTTGAGACAGGGATTAGTGATCATGATGTTGTCATTACGACTATGGTTACGAAAGTTAAAAAGTCGGTCAAGAAGGCTAGGCGAGTATTCTTACTAGGAAGAGCAGATAAGCAGTTGTTAGCATCCCACTTAGTAAATGAATCAACTTCATTCGCTTCCGGTATGATGGACGTGGAAGAATTATGGGCAAATTTTAAACACATTGTAAATCACGCGTTGGAGAAGTATGTGCCGAAAATGGGGGTTACGGATGGAAAAGACCCACCGTGGTTTAACAGCGCAGTTCGGAGAATGCTCAGGAAGCAAAGACAATTGCACTTGTGGTACAAGAAAGATCGGGAGAATGAGGACAGGCAAAAGTTAGTAGAGATTCGTGCTGGTGTAAAAAGAGCGATGTGTGAAGCATTCAACCACTACCACTGTCATACCTTAGCAAAAGGTCTTTCTGAAAACCCAAGGAAATTCTGGTCTCACGTAAAATCGGTAAGCGGGTCGAAGGCTTCCATCCAGTCACTCACTGATCAGTCTGGCCTGGCAACGGAAGACAGCAAAACGAATGCTGAAATTTTAAATTTAGCATTTGAGAAATCTTTCATGCAGGAAGATCGTATAAACATACCACCGTTTGAGTCTCGTACAGATTCCCGTATGGAGGACATAGTGATAGACATCCCTGCGGTTGTGAAGCAGCTGAATGGGTTGAAAATAAATAAATCGCCAGGTCCTCATGGGCTTCCAATTAGGTTTTACAGAGAGTACTCTACTGCATTGGCTCCTTACTTAGCTTGCATTTATCGTGAACCTCTTGCCCAACGCAAAGTCCCGAGCGAATGGAAGAAAGCGCAGGTGATGCCTGTATATAAGAAGGGTAGAAGGACAGATCCTCAAAATTACAGACCAATATCCTTAACATCGGTTCGTTGTAGGATTCTTGAACATATTCTCAGTTCGAATATAATGAATTTTCTTGAGACAGAGAAGTTGCTGTCCATGCATCAGCACGGCTTTAGAAAGCATATGCATCAGCAAGGCTTTAGAAAGCTTCGCTCCTGTGAAATGCAACTCGCCCTTTTTTCAAATGATATCTTGCGAACCATGGATGAAGGGTATCAGACGGATGCCATTTTCCTTCACTTCCGGAAAGCGTTTGACTCGGTGCCCCACTGCAGACTCCTAACTAAGGTAAGAGCATATGGGATTGGTTCCCAAATACGTGAATGGCTCGAAGACTTCTTAAGTATTAGAACCCAGTACATTGTCCTCGATGGTGAGTGTTCATCGGAGGTGAGGGTATCATCTGGAGTGCCCCAGAGAAGTGTGGTAGGTCCGCTGTTGTTTTCTATCTACATAAATGATCTTTTGGATAGGGTGGATAGCAACGTGTGGCTGTTTGCTGATGATGCTGTGGTGTACGGGAAGGTGTCGTCGTTGAGTGATTGTAGGAGGATACAAGATGACTTGGAAAGGATTTGTGGTTGCTGTAAAGAATGGCAGCTAACTCTAAATGTAGATAAATGTAAATTAATGCAGATGAATAAGAAAAAGAATCCCGTAATGTTTGAATACCCCATTAGTAGTGTAGCGCTTGACACAGTCACGTCGATTAAATATTTGGGCGTAACATTACAGAACGATATGAAGTGGGACAAGCATGTAATGGCAGTTGTGGGGAAGGCAGATAGTCGTCTTCGGTTCATTGGTAGAATTTTGGGAGATGTGGTTCATCTGTAAAGGAGACCGCTTATAAAACACTAATACGAGCTATTCTTGAGTACTGCTCGAACGTTTGGGATCCCCTATCAGGTCGGATTGAGGGAGGACATAGAAGCAATTCAGAGGCAGGCTGCTAGATTTGTTACTTTTAGGTTTGATCATCACACGAGTGTTACGGAAATGCTTCAGGAACTCGGATGGGAGTCTCTGGAGGAAAGGAGGCGTTCTTTTCGTGAATCGCTACTGAGGAAATTTAGAGAACCAGCATTTGAGGCTGACTGCAATACAATTTTACTGCTGCCAACTTATATTTCGCGGAAAGACCACAAAGATAAGATAAGAGAGATTAGGGCTCGTACAGAGGCATATAGGCAGTCATTTTTCCCTCGTTCTGTTTGGGAGTGGAACAGGGAGAGAAGATGCTAGTTGTGGTACGAGGTACCCCCTGCCACGCACCGTATCGTGGATTGCGGAGTATGTATGTAGATGTAGATGTAGACCACCTCCTTTGATTTACGTAAGGGCTTCTCTTCCATATCATACTTGATGGAGCCACCATGTCTTTTTCAAGTTGATCAATTGGTGCTTTCGGCCTGAGTCATCATCTTGTTGGTTGAATATCTATAAAAATATGAAAACAGAACCGAACACTAACAAATTAAGTATTCTACCGAGACACACATCCTAATCCAAAATATCTGTAAAAAGTAATCAAAAGCAATACTTACCCTGTTCACTTTCATCCAGCTCACTGCTGTCAGAAAATACTTGATCTGGAATTTCCATGACTACATCTTCAGTTTCACTGCTTGAGCTTTCGGATAGTACACCACTAAATTCATTGTCCTAACTCTCAAGCAAATTTCTAGTTTTGTCATCTGTCAGTTTCATCTTCTTGTACATTCTGTCAAATGCCACAAAGATATTACCTTCCACTCACCACACTGTTTACCGGTTGACTGCGAGTGGTGATTGTTGACCTGCTACACCTTCAGTTATAACAATCACTATAACTCAACAATGAGTGTAAACCAAAAGCTATTCTTATTGTTGATTGTAGCAATTATAATTACGATAAATGTCATGTATTTATTAAATAAGCTACTGAACACAACAAGAGTTTTAGCCTAAAAACTTCGTTGGGGTCAGTTACTGACCCCCCCCCCCCCCCAATTGGTATGCAACTGTTAATATTATCATCTGAAAGGTGGAATTTTTGTATTTGATTACATTTGCAAAATTGATTTTTTAATAATTACATGTAAAAGAATTGTAAACAAATAAAATATACCAATAAGTGTGTCAGATGATCATGATCCTAAAAACTGACTACTTGGATATAATTTGCCATCATTTGCTGTATACTCTGAAACTCATTCTCCCTTTTTAATTCCTTCATTAATTCATGTGTAGACAATTTCCAATGTATAGATGTGACCAGGACATACACAATTTCAGTTACGTTTGTACATATAATACAGATGTATCTTCATTCAGTCAAAACTTATCATTTTTAGATGAATACCCAGTACCAATCCAAGATTTTCTTAACACAAGCTGGATAAATTAAAAACATGTTTATATATATTTGACATTGTGTCATCTGTTGGGGGCAGTATAAATTACATATTATTCTGGAAAACGAGGTTCACCAGGATAACTTGTAAATCTTTCTATTGACCAATTATTACAGATCTGTGCTGTCATCATCAGATCTTGTAATGTCTTTTTATAAAAAGATTTACCGGCGATCTTGGCGAACATGGTTTTTAAAAATAATTGAACAATTCAGATTGCCCCCAACAGTTGATGCAATGACCAACTTACACAACATTACACCTAGTCAAGCCATTGGCGATTTCCACGTGCTGTTGTTAAAAATGTTACAAGATTCAATGACAAATGCACAGATCTGCAAAATCTGGTCAATAAAAAGATTACAAGCAATCTTGCCAAACCTGGTTTTTAAGAATAATATTAAACCTTGCTTACTCACACATTTTCACAGTTATTCACTCTCACCATTTGACTTTCACAATGTTACCACATACTAACTAATCTTTGCTGTCTTACACTCTGACGGCCTTACTTTGTAGTATCATGCCTGTCAAAGGTATCAGGATAAACAAAAAAAGAACAAGCAGCAGCAATCATTCTTGTATAATGATAAGGTACATACATTGTATATTTATGATTACTGGTTTATAGTTATGTAACTGTCTTATTAATTTCATTTTTGAAGGGGGTCCTCTCAACTGTTTAGCTTATAGTTTTTCTTTTAGGCTATGTAGAGAGGAAGAGACTAAATACCCTCAGAATTTATTTATAAATACAGATGTGTTTTCAATGCATTTGATTCTGAGGGGCAATTTGTTCTATCAAATGTGCCTGACACGGGATCTTTAAGGGTTAATTTATGCCACTTATTGTGTAGATATTAATTGTCTGTTTTGCACAGTGTAATCCTGTATGTCGCTAGTTTACTGGGCAGTTCTATTTGCTTTCAAATGTGTAATTGTTGCAAATATACATAGTAAGGGACAATCTTCAACAGGCTGATATATCTATTCAGAGAAAAAAGAATGTTCAAATATGCTTTATTATAATTTTAGATGGTAGGGTGGTTACAGTGTTGAGTACAGTACAATTGTGGTGTAAATCATAATGTTACAGATAGTTTGGGCCTTTGAGCAACTATTGAAGCGTACTCAGTATCTCTCCCATCTTGTTCTTGGCTGGACATCAAGACAAGTTCCTGCGTTCTGTTGGATTAGCGAAAGGGAGCTTCTGCACAATAGTATATATTCTGTGGTTTTAGTCCTGACACTATTCAGTAAATGAATGAAAATTTTGATCAAAGTGGGATAGAGAATCACCATATGAACAGTGTACTTTTTGTGGAATGTATGTAGTTAGAACCCTCAGTGATACTGCAATTTGTAATTGAAATGACTTTGTAACTTCAGAAAGGAAACCTTCCACAGGTGATTTACTTATGTTTTGATAATATTTTTGAGTTTGATGTATAGATGTAAGACACTGAACAAACTTTGTCTTTTCACTATTTGTTTCATTAGACAGGAAGGAAAACCAACACCTCCTGATACAATTTATGCTTGTCGTGTAGTGTAAATATGCATGTATGTTTCATTGTACATAATTAAGACAGCACCATCTTTTGTTTGTAGGGGAATAACAATGTTGCGAAATTCTCCAAGAATTAGAACACATCCAAAAAAGCGGAAGCATGAGGATGATGGTGAGAACAGGCGTGAAAGGAAAGTGAGACGAGAAAAGAAACATTCAGAAAATGTGATACCCTTACAGTCACTGAAAGAAGAAGAACGAAGGTTGGTTATTTTATCAAATTAAGTAAAACTGAAATAATCATTGTTACTCTTTTTCCTTTGTAAAGTGCTTTCATTGTCTCCAGAAAAGTAATTAAATATATTTATTTTTCACTTGAGTTTACTGGAGTTTCTTCTGTTGAGAGAAAATCATTTATTTTGACAATGTGGAGGGGGGAGGGGGGTGCCATCCGACCTATAATCTAACAGTAAAATAATTTTGAATGCCAATATCTATATACAAAATAAGTTGGTTTTTGTGTTAACATAGTATCTAGTAGGCTTGCAGCAATATCTATTATGCATAGATGTACATTTCTTGGAACAGGGTGTGCCTAACATTTAATCTCACGAGCATTTGAATTAAAGATACCTCTGTTGGACAGAAGCCTTCTTGCTATTTGCGTATTGTGATCAAGTTAGCGTGGTGCCCAACATCGACACACTTCATTGTGGCCAAATCCCAGATGCCAAATGTGTGGGAAACTTCATCTCCGAAGTTGTGCAGGCACTTTCAGAATCCAGCATGTCAAGGCTTTGAATACGTGCCACCACCATAGTCACCTGCTTTGGGCTACTATTTGTTGGTAACAGGATCACAATCAACTTTTGTCTGTTGTACCAGTGATAAACCAGCCACATTGCAGAAAATCTTGTCCAATTCAATATAGTAATAACCAATGAGGACCTATACCTTCCGAACCACCTCATAGATATTGAGTACAGAAACCACCATTTCCTGAATTTGGTATTCTCCCAGTGTGTTTCAGGGCGCGGAGATAGCACGGATGCAGAAATATCACCCCACCTTTGGATCTGAAAAGTTATTGCCTAGACTGGTGAGACGAGCTGTGTGGTTGTATGTACAGTCTGTGGCATAAAGTGCCTGTCCTGTGGACATAGAGACTAAGTCTGAATTGACATGTTGAATAATTGGGTCTTCGGCGCTGGTTGTTCGTGTCATTTTCGCACGTTATTTCGATGCCATGACTTGCTGTCTTCTTCAGATGCCCATGAGCCAAGTCCGAATTGTTCACTTAAGGTACCAACAAAACTGTCTGCCCCTCAGAATCCTGAGACCAGCCATCTGCATGAACTGGCAACACAGTAGGAAGCTTAAGTCTGTACAGAAACTGTTGACTTCCATTAGAGCTCTTTTGGTGCTGAATTTGCTTGTTGTCTAATGATTAACAGCACACTCTGTAAACAAGAGGCTGAGAGTTTGAACCCACTCTTTCCTTAATTTTTTAACTGCATTTCATCTTTTTACTACAAGTAGTATTAGTCAGATAGAAGCTCAGATATAATTTACATCATTGTCTAACTTTCCAATAACTGCAAAACTTCCAGAAACATTTCAACGAAAGAGCTTATGGCTGTCTGTCCAGATGAGAACAATTTTTGTGCAAGAGTTTCCTCTGGAGGGAGCAGACACTAGCTGGCAGCCACCAGCTACCTGACGCTACTCAGCATCTATCCAGGCGATAAAGACATTTTACACCTTTTGCCTACAATCTACTGTGCAACATTACAGTACCCAATTATTGGCAAATGCAATGATATGACCATTTAACTTTCATGCAAAATTTGCATTCAGTGGACAAGGTTTGCAAGTTGAACGTAGAGTTATTCCATAGTCTAATTCACAGCAACAGAAATGAAAAGCGTGGCCAGATCTACATTTTTACTTGAAAATCACTAGCTAAATAAACTATGTTCTGTGATACGAAAATCATTGTGCTGAAGGATGTGAATGGGAAATATGCCCACCTGACTGGTTGTGATGGGACAACCGACTTTTCGACAACCAAATATTCAGAGTACTGTTTTTTCCTTGGTCTCTGCAGCTGTGTCAGCTATATGAATGTTTTCACTCACTCACTGGGTTTAAGTGGTTTCACTCAATGTGAGACAACTGATTGAAACAACTTTCCTTCGGCTGTGGCTGTTATATGAAAGTTTTCACTCACCATGTTTGAGTGGTTTCATTCAGTGCAAGGCAACCGACAGAGACAATTATGTTTCGGTTATATAAATGTTTGCACTCAGTTTTTGGGTTTGAGTGATTTCACTTCCATACTTTTTCGCCATTTTCCATGGGGGTCATTGGGGGCAGGCACAAGGTGGTGCTGCCACTTATAGCCTTCTCTTGTTGCTGGCAGGGCCAGGGGTGCAGTCAGTGGTGGCTGGTGCGAGTACAGGTCCAACAAGTGCAGCACTACTTGGAGCTGCACTAGTGGTGGCTGGCCAGCTCCTTGCTCTGGCTGCTACCCTGGCCCTGATAGCAGCAGGACAGTGACGTGGAGTCTGTGGGACACTCAGATACAACTAAAAAGACTGGTTGGTTTCACTTGGAAAGAAAGAAAGAAAGGAGGAATGAGTAACTCAGTCAGTACACTAAACACCACAGGATTGCGGCAACTATTTTCGTTCAGTTGCTCTCAGTTACTGGTTTGACTCAAAAGAAATGAATGTATAATAATTCAACTGGTACACATAAAGCTACAACTGCCTGATTTGTTTGTTTCCATTTGGTTGCTCCTGTAGACTGATTTCACTGAAAAGAACGAATGAATAATTCAAGCAATATATAAAGTTACAACCAAATGAGTCGATTGTTATCCAACAACTGATTGAATTGATTGTTATCGAACAACTGATTGAATCGATTGTTTTCATTTGATTATTCCTTGCACTATTACAGGAACACGTATTGCTAAAATAACTAACAATGACAGGACAGAACATAGCCCTTTGAATTTGTCGTGTTAGCAGAATGTATCCATAATGCTATTTTTAAATGGAACTTCATTCAGGTGTCACAAGCAGTCCCAGACTGTGGAAGATCAGGGCACCAGATTTACAAAGCTGTTCCAACACACACAACAAAAATAGCCCTGGGCAGTAGTTTACTGTTGCATATGTTGCTGTCCTCTGATCACCAATGAGAAGAGACCCAGTAGTCAGTGTAGATGTTCAGCTAAATAGTGATGCTTTTCTCAACTGCAAAAAGCTACTCGGACTTTCAAATGAAATATATGAACCAGTAGTGATCGTAAGCCTTGCAGGTGGTCAAGGGCAACTTTGAATCACTTATCATTACAAGTTTACACAACTTGTCTCTAAAGGAATGGGTACAGGAACAATCAAACCAGTCCAAAAAGGACAGCTTAGTGCCATTGCCGTTGACTTGTTTTCTGTTACATTACAGGAAATGCATTGGAAAAAGTTACTTTTGAACTGCCCATAGGATCTGGCCTGACTGAGGAACAACATCTATGAGCGTTAGCTGTTCTGTGCTAATTTTTATTGCTTTCAAATTCAGAGTGGAGAGAAGGCAGATCAAACAGCTCATGGTAAGACACCATATCAACGCTGGGGACCATCCACCAATCAGCCAGCTCTCATATAGGGCGTTTCCAGCTGGACAGCAGGTAATTGGAGAGGAAGTGGAGAAGATGCTGAAAGATAATATCATTGAACCTCCACAGAGTTCTTGGTCCTCTCCTGTGGTCCTTGTCAAGGAGGAGGATGACATGGGCATTCTAGGGACAAACTGATTTGAACTTTAAATGGACGGCGTAGCTTTCCTATCCAGATGACGGCGTTGTTATTTGGAAGACAAGTTCAGAACAATTAGGCCTCCTGACAAATGTGTTTAAGGTTGTTCAAGGCTGAAAGTATCTGCATGAATCCAAAATAGTGTGTCTTCGCCACTCAGGAAATATAAATCATGGGGATCTAATGAATTTCGCGTGAGATCTCTATCCAGAGATAAAAAAGAAATCACAGATTTTCAACCTCTCAGCACAGCCATGATGTGAGAAGATTTTTCAGAATGTACTCATAATATTGGTGATTCATAAACAAGTTCTGTGCCAGGGCACATCCCATACAAGAACTGCAGGGAGCTGCCAGTTTCCTTGGAACAATGTGCAAGAAAGATCTTTTCTTGTCCTTAAGAAAGTACCAAAATCTTCTCAGCTTCTAGCATTGTATGATGAGAATGCTGAGAGAGAACTTCACACCAATGTTATTGAATATGGGATATATGCAGTTTCGTACAAATTCATGCAGGTGCTGAAAAAGTGATAGCTTATGCTTTCAGAGTACTCTCTAAGTTAGCGATGAACTACACTACAACCAAGAATTTGTGCCTTGCAGTTTCTTGGACCATCCATAAGTTCTAAGTTCCAGCTGTATTTGTACAACCATACTCTGTGCTAGATGACAAGCCTGAAGGATCCATCAGGTTGACTGTTGAGCTGAGCACTGAGTCTTCATGAGTAGAATGTCACCGCGGTATACAAAAGTGAATGCAAGCACAAGAACACAGACCGCCTTTCAAGGACTAGTTTGGCAAAACACAGCATTGTGGATGAAATCTCAGCCTTTGCTGCATTAACTGATATTGCTGCTGAACAGAGGGAAACTACAGCAATGCTGAAAATCATAGAAGCCTTGAAGGAGGAGGAATTGCCAAAAGAAGCATTTCGATTAATAAACTAGACATTGTATGAGGTTTGTAAATAAAGTAATGAAGCTGATAGCATAATGTTTGTTCTGGCAATGCTGCTGAAGCTGAACTTGGAGGGGAGTCAGGTGGACATGTGAGATGCCATCAGTGTACATTGGATTGGCTAGTGTAGTGGCATACTGGTTGTGT
The DNA here is from genome assembly GCF_023898315.1 of Schistocerca nitens. Lineage (NCBI taxonomy): Eukaryota > Metazoa > Arthropoda > Insecta > Orthoptera > Acrididae > Schistocerca > Schistocerca nitens. The sequence goes on along the minus strand of NC_064614.1, from coordinate 562,739,530 downwards.
GTAGCAAATTTTTGGTGAAGAAGGCTTTGTTTGTGTGCTCCGACAATGAGTGATGTGAATTTCAAGCAACAGTGTTCAATTATATTTTGCTTCGGATTTGAACGCAGTGCAGCAAAAATGGTCACAAAATTTCAGTGGGCCTACAAAGACAGTGTTTTGTCAAGGACCTAGGTATTTTGGTGGTTTAAGGCATTTGCAAACGAAGATGAACCCCACAGTGGAAGGCTTTCAGTCTCAGTAGTGATGCAAATATCAACAAAGTCCGGGATCATGTTCATGCAGATCTTCATTTGACAGTCGGAAGGCTGGTGCAGAGTTGAATTTGTGTTCTGCTTCTCTTCATTAGAAACCAATCGTCAAAAAGAAGTGGATGTAGTATCACTACGATGCTCCTTGTCACACAGTGATGTCAGTAAACCATTTTTTGGCCAGTAAAATCATTCCTATGGCTCCTCAGCCTTCGTATTCTGTCCTTGTGACATTTTTCTCTTTCTGAAATTGAACATGCACTTCTGGGATGTTTCTTTGGGGCTCTGGACAACATTCAAATGGCTGTAACTGACCAACTCGAGGTTATTTCAGGATCGGAGTTCCAGAATTGTTATGAGTAGTGGAAGAAAAGTCTCCAATGCCATGTGACTTCTCAAGCCAAGTACTTTGAAGGGGAAAATGTTGAATTATAACGTTATTGGAATCATATGGGTGGGGAAAAAAATCACTCTCATTACTTTATTTACACATACCATATGAGGGGAACTATGAACAAGTGTGGTGGAAATGATTGTGTGTCCCCCCCACCTCATCTACGGCCAGCTATCCTGAAGTTTTTTCCATGATGCTCCAATGTCTGGTTACCTGGTATTTGTGAAGCTAGACAGAATAACACACAGGCATCATTGGCCAGATCTCTACTGATCAGTTAGAAAGTATGTGAGCCATTGTAAGGAATACCAGCATTGGAAGCACATGTCATAATTACCTATGTGGCATCTAGTACCATATCCACCTTGTGTCATTCCACCAAATTGCAATCAACCTCTTGGGAAGGTTATCAAAGTTGACACACTACTTAACCTGCTTTGGCGGCACCAAAGCTGTGCCAACTACCAAAGCTCTGGAAATGTCAAGGTTACTTGTAGAAGACATTGTTTTTAAGCAAGAGCAGGCTGTGTAGTGATTTCTGATCTTGGAAATCTTACCCTCTCGAGACTAGTATCATATAAGACATTGGGAGATACGCCCCCTCTGGTGTGCGCTGATGTTGAGCAAAGGGATTGAGACACAGTACTGCCCATCTGACATTTGCATACAACAAAGCGAAGCAAGATACTGCAAGCTTCGCCCTGTTTCTTCTGCTCCATAGTGAACTGTTATTCGGAAGTCTTGACTAGAATCTGTAAGCACAATCATGTTACGTGAATTTAGCATAATAAAATCCGTAACTGGTAGAAATGCCAGAAGTTTCAAGGACTGCTTTACTTGAGTTATGCCAATCTTCTCAATACTGAATCTGCATTGTTGAGTGTCCTAGGATCATTTTTATTTCCATTCAGTTCTGTATAATAGGCCCAAGTCTATTTGAAATAAAAACTGTGGTGATATAATTCATTTTATAAGCTCATTTATTCCATTAGTCCCTTGAGATTATGTTAGTTAATGTGATGCATTTCACAACAGGCGCCATAATTGCACGATACTTGAGCATCAACGAGTACTTCAAAAGCATGTCTGCCCAATATAGTGTCATAAAACTGAGTGCAAGTTGGTGTCTTGGTTTCCAATATGGCTAAATAGAGAACAATATTTATGATAAAAACAGATCAGATGTTGATAATTTTCATGAACAAATTCTGTACTTATGTAGTGAGCATTATTTACGGAAATAGCATTTCTTGGTTTCTGCATTTACTAGTATGGGTAATTGGAACCTGATATTTGTTTTGAAACTTGGTCGACAAATATACATTTTAAAGCTAGTTGTCCTCAGAACATGACTTTTTAATTATTGTGTATTGAATTAACAGAGTAAAAATCTGAACAGAATTCTGATTATGATTACAGATCAGGTGAGCCGTGAATTTCTGAATTACATCACAATTTAAATATTTCATATTCTGATAACAACAAGCTTGGCAAGAAATAAAATGCATTCTGGATACTCCTCCTCCTAAGTTTCTTGATGAGCTATAAATTCCTAAAAAAAAAGTTAGGCCACTCCAAACCAAGTGGTCTAATTTCGGACAAGTTCCCAGTGACCATCACGGGTTTTGATGAAATTTTATGTGAATGTTGACACATGTAAGTCTTTCCACTCCCAGGATTGGAATGACTCCTTACTCTCCCTTAAAACCCACATCCTTTTGTCTTTCCCTCTCCTTCCCTCTTTCCTGAGGAAGCGACCTTGGGTCGCGAAAGCTCGAAATTTGCGTGTGTGTGTTTGTGTTTGTTATTGTTTCTATCAACGTACCAACATTTTCGTTTGGTAAGTTACAGAATCTTTGTTTTCAGATATATTTTTCCCACGTGGAATTTTTTTTTTCTTTTAGACTTTTCGTTAGAAAGACCATGTTCTAAATCACCTAAAAACAAGATTTGATTTAGCAATGGGAGCATATAAGGCTATAAAAAAAAGACGAGGTTATGGTGTGGTGAAAATGTGCCCATATTGTGCTGGTACTCGCATTAAATGTGAGATACTTTTATTGTGTTTTGCATTTGTTTTCTAGAGCATGGGGAAAGTAAAATCAGACATTTCGATAAGCAGAAAATGAGCTTGAATCATAAAAACTTGAAAAACTGCAAAAAAGTAGTCTTTTGTTTTTCTTTAACATCCCGTGAATTCCACATATCTTAAAAAATACTTTCATAAAAAATGAAAGGGCAGTAATAAGGATAGTTTTTGTTCGTCTAATAATGTGAAGTAATCCCTTAAGCTTCTCAGTGCGGCAGTTTGCAGTGTGGAATTTGGAAATTATTGATATAAGCAATGGATCCATACCATTTAGAACATTCTGGGCACGAAACAAATGACAGTGGAGGTGTTTTTTGAAGAAATAGGAACAAAAGTTGAGTTATATAATAAAATGGGAAACCTATAGCCATCCTTATGTCATCATTTACTATATGGCTGCCAGTTTCAGTGCTGTGCACCATCTTCAGGCCTTAGCTCAAGCTAAGTGGGTTAACGCCATCCGTTTGCACAGTGCATCAGTGGCCAACATCTATAACTGGTTTTCACAGATTACCTGTGACAATGATGTTGTCTCTCCAGCCATCAGCTATCAACTACTGATAGTTGATGGTTGGAGAGACAACATCGCTGTTACAGCTAGTCTCTGAAAACCAGTTATAGATGTTGGCCACTGATACATTGTGCATATGGATCCTCTCAGCATCAATTAAGGCCTGAAGGTGGTGCACTGCAGCACCAAAAATGGTAGCCAATATAATAAATGACATCATAGGATGGCTGTAGGTGTTACATTTTATTATATAAGTGAATGGCTGAAGTACTTCCAAGCACAAGAATGGATGTACAAAAATTGAGTTGGTCAAGCCATCACTACATCGCCAGACATCTAAATTTGTATCTTAATGTTGTTAAATTAGATGCAGAGAAAGATGAGCTTACTATCCTAATGCACTTTACTGAGAATTATTCAGGATGCAGTGCAAGGTTTCCTCTGGGAAAATGGTTAGCCAACAATCCATCCATTTGTCATCTATTTTACTCAAAAACAGAAGATGGAATCTCTTGAGTTCTTGCGTTAACTGCAGCAAGTCACAATTACTGCTCAAGGAACTGATCAAATCTGTAAAAGGAAGTTTGCTCAGATTTCCATATCCATTTTTTCAGAGATGGCTCTGATATCCAGTACAAAACTTTCAGAAACTGTCTCAATTTGTGTACGGCCAGTTCATAGACAGATTTTAATACCTGTAGATGTGTTTTGCGTCTGTAATGAGAACATTAACAATATTAAATTGTCTTTCAGCAGCTAAGAATAAATTGAACAAAATAAAGGGCCACAAGAAGATGGGTTTGAATATGGGCATACTTTAGCAGGAGCTAGAGAAAAAGCTCAAATTTTACGAGCCGATGAAACAGTTCAGGTCATCAGAATTCAGAATGATGCATCATCTTTTGTGGCAAAATTAAGTTAGAGTAGTGAACGAGAGTAACAGTATAATGAAAAGGATAGTTACTACTCACCATACAGCAGAGATGCTGAATCCAACAAAACAACAAAAACTTTTTTGTTGTTGTTGTTGTTGTTGTGACTACCTGTGTGTCAGCATCTCCGCTTTATGATGAGTAGTAACTATCCTTTTCATAATATTGTTACGTTCTATCCTGGATTTTCCATTGGTAGTGAAGGAGATATTAACATCAGATCTCCAAGCAGGACAATATACTAAATGCATTTATGAACAAGAGTGGTGGATTGGAATCCTTTGTTAGACTCCCTCAGCAGAAGGATGCTTTATGCATCCACGTGGCCTAGCAAATTCATTGTATTCGCCATAAGGAAGTGGCATGTGCTGAGTTCTAAAACATCCCAATATTGCAGTTATTCCAGCTCCATCAGTGATATCATCTTGCTTTCAGTATACTTTTCCTTGTGATATTCAACAGCAGATTAATTAAATCTTTAAAGGATTCAAGCAGCTCGTAGTAAACATAAGCTTAAGATTCGAAAAGAAATATCTTTTAGCTTTGGCCTGGGACACTGAAAGAACTGGCTCATCGGATTTGGGACCCTGTGGAAACAGACCCAATCAGGCATCATATTTTTTGGTATTGAAACACACCCAAGGTGCCTGTTGCATAGCTTAGGGCATGGACTGTATGGAGATGGGTGTGCTGGTTTTCTCTCTTTAAAAGAATTCAGTAGTGGTTAAGCCATCATCGCCTATATCAACACATTTGTACAAACAAGTTTACAACAGTGTACTTATGTTCCACATAAACAGCAAACACAAAATATGCTATTCTGTAGACTGGAATTAAATTAGCACATCAGTGGCATCCCAAAAGAAAAATTCCCATTGAAAATTTTCATTAACATGAATCCTTCCCCAAAAAAAAAAAAAAAAAAAAAAAAAAAAAAGGGAAAAAGGACAGAAAAGAGGGAGAGTCAGACTGCTGTGAAGTTCTCCAAACTTTACACAATGCTACAAGGATGTAAAAATTGAAGGCAGTTTGTAGAATGTGTGTTGCAGCTGTTCGGCAACAATTATATTACTGTGATCCCTAGTGCCGCAGTGTTGCATGGTTAAATTTTGAAGTTTATAACTACTTACGACAGCAGAAAAACTGGCTGAAATATGTCATTACGAATCTTGACAAGGTGCCCTTCTTTTTTTCTCTTTTTTCAAGTTCTTCTGGCCCAAGCTCACTTTCTGTTCATCAGGATTTTTTATATTACATTCCCCTAAGAGTATTAAACAACCGTTAAAACAAAATAAAAATGTTAGATTTAATTTAAGTATCAGCAGAATATGGGCACAAAGCTACTTGTTTAGATGGTTTGGAACATGATCTTTTAAATGAAAATTGTTTAAAAGAGTTGGCAGAATTTTTTTGTTAAACTGGGTTGAAAATACCCATTTTTTGTAAGTCATAACATGCAAAGTTTCAGATTTATCGTTCACATACTTTCAGAGCTAAAGAAAACTAAACTTAACATATTTTTTCAAACAGCAATTTTTCTGACCAACTTTGCTTCGAATTATCCACATTAAAATTCCTTATGAAATCTTTTTTTGTTTCTTCGGAGACAATATTGCCTGAGATAGTGTCTCAAGCTTTCTGAAAGTTATTGAAAGCTGCTTTACGGTGTCAGTTAAATGACTGTATCTCCACAAGTATTTTACTGGTAATTGTGAAACTTATCCAGTGTTTATTGGGAAAGTGTGTGTTCACACAGAATTTTGTTAAAATACATGGTGGTCATGACCACTTGGCATGGAATTACCCAAGTAGTTTTTGTAACAGGCAAATTTGCAAGTCATGTATTTCATTAATTTATGTGTCATTAATATCCTGTAATAATTCAGGTCGATTTTTTAGTCTCTTATAACCACAATAGCGGCCAGTCACACACAACTAAGTGCTGTTGTTATTTAAATTGCTTTGCTATTTATAGTTTTCGACATTTGTTTGTTTAAAATGTGGCTGTAATTATGGCTTGTCAACAAACTTTGTTCTACGTACTAAATGAAAGAATATGGGTTGATTATTATGGTATTGTATAGGTATCACAGATGTTAATCATATTTACCTGATTATAAGACAATTTTTTTTTCAAAATTCACTATTCAGAAAATACAAGGTTATCTTATATTCCCAGATTAAACTATTGCCGATGTTAACATTATTTATATAGATTATATAGGGGTTGTCTTACATTTACAGATGAATCTTTGGCTATTGAGGTCACATGCAGATTTATTTTGAAGAGTACGGAAGGGCAGGGGTGGTCAAACAATACTTGCATTCGAACAGGCTCAAGATTTCCCGAAACGCCGGAATGCTTGATACAGTATTGACGTTGTTCAAACAATTGTATGACATTTGAATCATGCGGCACTAGTGCAAGGAATGTATGAAAAACTATGAACTAGCCACTACAACAGTCTCTTTCTCTGCTTAAAATTTGACAGTTTTGTGGAACACAGCAGAAAATAGCACAAAATTCCTATCATCTTACAAACACTTGTTGCATTAGAACAGGTTTGCAATGAAAGTTCCATACATGTATTGACACTGTGTGCAAACATTAATGCTGTTTCATTTTTTTAAAGTAAAGGTTACATTTAAAAGCAGAAATGTTGACTTTCAAGAAACGTTATTAGTTTCTGAACCCAGATCAACACTTTACTTGAATATGAGGGACTGTAATTATTTACTAAGTGGGTTGCAAAGGAGAGTTTCGGTCACTGTTCACATATTAGAATACTGAGTAAAAGCGTTACCAGATTTTAATCAGCTCTAAAACATGTTGGTGACATTATGAAGGTACAAGAAGGAAAATTAATTCATAATGATCATCGTCACAAGAATAAATTACAGTGGCAAGACCTGTCGTGCTGATAGTATAAACAGGCATCAGTAGATCATGGGACGAGTCAAAGTTTGAAAATGGTCTGAATCGTGATTGCGATCTTTAATTTATGTATCAGTTGCTGTTGTTATATATGACTTGCACCCTAAAATATATTGCAGTTCATGTTTCAGATTTGCTCAAACACAGAACTACAGAAGGATTGAAGGGGAACATAGATACCAACTTGACTAAGACCTAGATGAGTGCAGGGAGGGGGGTAGTGAGCGGAAAGCAAATTATGTCATGTTGCCAACCATGGGAATCCATCCCATGTTCTTTGGCTTTTTAGGAACAACTACCATGTTTAAACTGCACTTTGCCAGAATCAGTTTGTAGTCGAATTGAATTAACTTTAAAATTGGACAAGTAATCAACAGTAGCATTAATTTCTGCAGGAGGCGGTAAAAGTCTAGACAGGGGACAGTGGCGTGCGTACGTGTTTCATGCTGCAAAGTTGTCGACGCTCACAGCGACATATGATGGTAACGAAAGGCTCCTGGGCCTGTGCAGCCAATGAGAAGAGTGGCAGGTTTGAAAACAAGGGACACACTAACATCCCCACGTCAGCACAGACGGAAAATTCGATGTGTAATCAATAAAAACGGCTGTGTTCTCATGTCCCTCGGTAACACCTTTGGAAGAACGGCCAAATATTTGCCAAAATAAATTTCACAGCTATGCTCTTAGCATCATGATGATTAAAAATAGTGATAAAACAGACGTCAGGGTAGGTAAGTGAAAAATGTAGAAAAGAAAACGGTCCTCAAATTAATGTTAATCACTTCTTTTCATTTAGTTTATTTCTCCTTGTTTTATCAAAATTTAGGCAATCAATAAATTGCAGAAATTTATATAGCTATTGTGTTAACCTTTTTGGCAGATATGTTATGGCAATAAAACGGTTTTAATTTCATTAATCAGAAGATATTGAAAATAAATTTTTCTCAAGGAGCGTCATGAAAATAAGGGGGTCCTCGTGTAATTAGGGTCTTCGCATACTCGGGCAAATACAGTATGTTAAAGTTTTTTATTTTGACCATTATTTGCATGTGGAAGCATTCAACGAACTTGATACCCAGCAAAGTTTAATGCAGTGTTCGTTATATGACTGGATTCATTATTGAATTGACCAGCACCCTGTCTGAAATGTTATACCCATACCCTTCGTCAACAAGACAAAAGCACAGAGGTGTAGTCCATGTCCTCCGTATAATGGCCTACTACCATCCTGAGGTGCAATTGGCATATGAGGGCTCCTCATTCAAGGAACCAGAAGACATATCAACAATTGCAAGCCTGTGACAGAAGAGGCTATCCTCAGTGTTCATCATAATCAAGAGGATGTGACCACATGACCTCGACACAGGGACCTGCCAGCATTTCCATAAAGAAGATTAGTGACACAATCTAGATTCAGTGTGCAGTAGTTGGCTCCAGTGAGAGCTTCTGAATCAGCGGGTCAATATGTCTCCAGGAGATTGCATGCTGTGGATCACCAGTTCAAACCCAACCACCAGTACATATTTGTTGTATAATATTTATCATTTCTGGAAAGTTATCAGGATTTCTTATATGTGTAATATTTGTGTGTTGTGGAATTGGAATATTCAGTGCATAGAGGCATCTGTTTGTAGTGAATGCGTTTCCCTGATTTAGTCATTTAAAAAAGCTTCTTCGGTACTTTTTTACTATTTTTATATCATTTTGTCAGTAATTTTGCTAAATTTTATTTTCACTTTTCAGCACTAAAGGCCAAACCAAAAATCATTGATATAGGCATTCAAACATCTTTTATTGTTACATAAAATAAAAAAGCATGAAAATGATACATCTGATGAAAACACACAAATCAAGGCATGAATGTGGGGAAAACCTTTATCTTGCCACTTTAATAAGTAGGGCCTAGCCTATGTACATAATCTAAAAGACAGTCTGAGAAAGCTAGGGATACCATGACTTCCATATTACTGAGAGTCAGAGCTGTTCTGCTGTCATCAATTATATTACAATATATTGAAAATTACCTCTCGTTGTCAACATTACTGATGGATCCACAAAGCAGCAAAATGCCCATATTCTGATTTCAGGGAAAGAACAAGAACAATCAACAATCACATCAACATTTTTTACCTTCTCTGTAAGAACTAGCAACTAAATCCCTGAACATTATTTGTGGTGCAAGATATTCTGATGCTGAAAGTTCTTGTAGAATGGAAATTTGCTTCATTAACCGAGAGATTTCAACACTGGCTAAATCTCCTTTTGTTATGTTTCTTGGATCAAACAATTTACTGATAGAAGAAATGACAACCTCTCCTGTGTCTCACTCCATTAAGTGGTTCAGTTTTAACAGACTTGCTCTATCTACAGATTGGAACAGGTATGTTAAATAAACTTGCATTTGCTTTGGCAATTTATGAAGTTAACCCAAGGTAGTCTTGGGAGGGAAAAAAATAAAAAAGTAATCTCTAGTAATGTAAAGCTCTTTGAAAAGTCACTAAACTTAGCTCATAGAACGTGAATATGGTATCTTGGAGGAGTACTCTTAATGTCAACAGCCAGTTGCAACAGTTTTGAACAATGCTCAATAAGAAAAATAGCTAGGCATTCAATTTTTACTTCACTAGAGGTCAAGGCTTTAAAATAGTTTACAGCAACACTCTTATCTTCCAACAGTTTCAATGAATTCTACTGTATCATTGAGATATTCTCCAATGTACTCAACACTTCTAAACCATGAGATCCACCTGGTGATGACAGGAATAGGAAAAATTTTAGCTTTTGTGGGTTCAACTTCATATTTCTGAATTAAGAATTGACTGTATGCATGCACTCTCTTTCGGATGTTAAGGAACATATGTTTTGCCTGCACAACATGATGATTCAAACCATTGAGTACCATAACCAACACACACTGCCCACCAGATTTAAATAATAAGTGCAGCGCTGTTTGTATTAATCCTTCTGAAACTAAAACCGTAATTGCATTTATTTGCTTGCCCATGTAACAGGTTGAATCCAGAGTTATCAAAACTACATTTCATTCCAAATTTTTGAAGTATGCTCGCCATTGCTTGCGAACATTTTGTAGCTTTTGCATTTGCAATAACTTTCATTACCCTAACAAACAGCCTTTGAACTATACCATTGGCACTAATAAGTACTTTGTTCAGAACCATGAAAACACACTGTTATCTTATGTCTGTCGTTTTATTACAAAGAAATGAAACACACTCATCTTTCACAGTTTCTTTTAATCTTTCCTCCTCCTACTCCTCTTTAAAGATTCAAGGTACAGAACTGCTCCGCAGTCTTCCAGCTGAGAACAAGTCTCCAGCATCTTAAAAATGTCAGTAGACCTGATATTAAGAGTACTATTTAAAACCATGTAAGGAATTAAATTATTAGTCTTCTTGTATTTGAAATGAATTAGGGATCCAGCATTCATTACCAATACCTAAGTATCATGGAATGAGAAAAAGAGCATAACAACACAATTATTAAATTTTCATGGGGTACTGATATCAATTTAAAAAAGCTCCTGTTGGTATTTGATCTTAATTTGTGTCGCATGTATTGTACCTGTGGTTGCATTTGTGTACAATTGTTTTCAGTTCACTAATATTCATTTTGCTTTGCCTAATATCAGAATAATAACTAACATACTGAATAAGGAAAGTGTATTCAATTCGATTCCAGTTCCCATGTAAATGGAGTAAACAATATTGTGAGAAAATTTGGTTTGATTGCAGGACTTCTAATTGCCAACATAGTGGTCGCGTGTTGTTGCCGCTGATGCGCGCACATGTAAATACAGGGTTGACAACTTTAATACATCATTGCTAAACTTGATGCTGTAAACATTAGAAAATATGACACACAACAATTTGGTTACTTTGAGTAGGCCTCTCTATTTCTACATTTTAAGAGTCTTATTGCATGACAGTTGGCAGCACAGAAAAGTCCAAGCTTTCTGATTCACAAGAACTGTCTCATTCTTGCTATAAAGTAAGAATAGTTTTTGGAGTGGGAGGGTGGGTTCAAGGCAAGCATGAACGAATTCTCTTTCCTCCCAGCTACATTTCGTTACACAAAACCGCGTCTGTCATCTTTAATACCACTAAGAAAATTGCTAAACCCCCGCTCCGCAATCGAACTGGCATGAATATAAATTAAACTCATTGATTGGCGACTCCATGGAGTGTCCTGTGCACCACGACCAGATAATGGATATACTTAGAAGGAGAGACAGCATTGGTCGTATTTTTTTGTTTTATTAACCACAAAATCTATTTTCGGTCACTTAGTGACCATCCTCAGTGCTTGAAGTTAAAAGGAGAGACAGCATTGGTCGTATTTTTTTGTTTTATTAATCGCAAAATCGAATTTCAGTCACTTAGTGACCATTCTCAGCAAAATCGATTTTCAGTCACTTAGTGACCATTCTCAGTGCTGGAAGTTAAAAATTTTTAACTTCCAGCACTGAGGATGGTCACTAAGTGACCAAAAATCGATTTTGCAGTTAATAAAACAAAAAAATACGACCAATGCTGTTTCTCCTTCTAAGTATAATTAAACTCGTATTTCTTCCCCCTAAATAATGTGTAACATTACACAATGTTCATCCACTCTCTCAGCTTTGGATGATCAGCCTTTTCCAGTGGAATATTAGCCTTGATAAAAGCTTGAGTTATTGATAAAATGAATTCTTATTCGTCAGTTTTCACTTCTTTTGCTGCTGCATGGATGTGTGCGAGAGTTGTGTTTCAACACATGCTGTCATTAGCACATTCTCCTTGTCCACTTACAGGAAGAACTGTCTGTTAATATGTTTTAGGCATAAGTCCTTTCTCTGACACTAATTTTGCTGAAAGTTTTCTTCTTGAGCAAAAACTGTCACTCTTCAGTTAAAACTTCTGGGCCTCTCGGCCCCAAAGTTTTAACTGAAGAAGACGCTGGCCTTAAAAGCCTACATTGTATGAAAAAGCTGTCACTACCATACTAATAAAATGTAGCACAAAAACAAACCACAAAATGTAAGATTGAATGCACTGGCGATCAGCAACTATTTCCAACACACAATACACCTCCTGATCAAAGAATCAGCTGGATATTGTTGAATGTCTCACTTCCCTGTGTAAGAAAAGAAATTAACAATTTTCTATGTGATATGTCAGTATACATCAGAGTGGTGTAGAATCGATTGTCATCAGTGTTTGGATTTCATTGCCATAACTCAAATCAAATTTCTGCTGTTAACTTCAAATGATGTGATTCCATACAAGTTTTCTGAGCAAAATTTCATGAAAATTTCATGATTTCCAGCACTCTACATCCAGGAGTTCAGTTCTGTGTGACCGTAAAGGCATTTCCCATTTGCTGTCGCTCCCATGAGCCACCATGCCAAGTGTCAACTTAGTTTGTGTGAATGTTAATTAACACTAGTATTGCCTGTGGTCGAAACTCAACCAGTTGTGGCAGTGAATCTGATCTGTGATAGTAAACGTCGTGTATCTTAAAGTATTCTGAAATTTTAGCTGCAGAACTGATCCATGGCAAAGATTGCATTGTAGCTGTGTGTATTCTGAAATAATTCTGTTATTTCTCTTTAATTGTTTGATCATATCAAGGGCCTCTTTGAAACATTTCGTTGAAAAATAAATTTTGTTAATGCCGGCAAATTGACTTTTCCCTTATAACAACACAATGTGAATGGCATTGCATCGCATAAAGTCACCTCAGACGTGAAATAATTTGCATTACAAAATTTGCACTGTAAATTCATCAAACCACAGTTGCAGTTCTCAAAATTATTTGGAATTATGTTCAGTGCACATTTAAATGTATCTTTCAGAATGACAATAGAATTATCGTTATCAACATCTGCATTATTCCTATTACTTTCTCGACATAAACATTCTCTCTCTCTAGCTCTTTATCTTTCAGTCTGACCTGTTAATGTTTTTCTCTGAGGCATAGCATAAAACAAATGTAGTTGGTTCTGTTAACTCTTAGGCCAAAGTAAGTGAAAAAACGATGCTAACAAACTGTTTGTTGTCCACGACGGCCTCGTTACCATCTTTCATTTCCCACTGTTGACAACATTGATAACATAGCAGTTGTGGCATTGTAGTTGTCCGGTATGTCTGTTACTGAACTTCACGAAGCGTTAATTTTGTGTGTCCTTTTCTGCCACAGCATTTAATGGTTACATGTGATGGAGGATGGTAGAAATTTCAGAGACAAAGGAAAACATTTCTCGTGTGTGTGTGTGTGTGTGTGTGTGTGTGTGTGTGTGTGTGTGTGTGTGCGCGCGCGCACACACACATACACACACACACACACACACACACACACACACACACACACACACACGAGAAATGTTTTCCTTTGTCTCTGACATTGCTACCCTCTTCCTTTTATCTCTCGTTATGGATATGTATACATATGATTCTTTCTTTTGTGCACATTTATGGCAATGCTCCTTTCAACATTGGCCCCCATATATAATTAATTTTAAAAATCAGTACTTCAATTTTTGATGCTCACATATTAATATTATGATAATTAAAAGAAACAGATGCATTATCATTATGAATGTCAATATTGCTATTACTTTCTCTATGCAAAAATTGTGTCTGTCTAGTTGTGTCTTTCACTCTGACCCGTTAGCATTCTCCTTCTAGGAGTACCCTAAAACAAATAGTTTCTGCTTAGTAAGGGAAGTCTAAAGGTGTAGTTATTCAAAATGAAAAAAATGAAAAATTAGGAACTTACTTGAAATTTTCTGGTAATAGCAGGAAGTGACCACACAGTTATTCTTACAGAAAAGTAAGCAAAATAACGACACCAATATATGTTGTTTACAGACTTTGTTACTGTGATATGTATATGTTGACTGTCACTGTTGACAATCTCACTGACTTAATGTTGTCACATTGTAGCTTCCCAGTATAAATATTTTAACTGCAAATTAAGCATGTAAACATGAAAAACCCTAGAATGCAATTTCACAAAATGTTGTTACTTTTGTGTGTCGTTTCTACCGTAGCACCTGATTGGTGCACAAGGCAGAGGCTGGTAGCTCTTAAATGTTTGATGTACTGGTATTGGAGACCTGTGTTCAGATATTAATATTATGAGCTTTCAGTGCTGAGTGTTGTACTTCATTCATGACCCTGCTTATGGATTTGGACTTAATTATGATTGACAAGGACTTAATTATGATTGACAATATTTATATACTTGCTGTGGAAAATGGCTGTACCAGCAATCTTGAATATTTGTAGTTTTCTTTGTGACAGTGGCCTGGGAACTTATAATAAGATGAAACCTCGTTACATTTCACCATTTATCAGCAGGGCACAGTTTTTAACAGACTTGTGGGGTGTTACTTTTTTTTATTGCAGTCTCTTTCGCAGTTTAGCGATGATAACACGTGCATTTAGTTTTTCAAGTATGTTATCCAGTTTGTGGATTATCTATGTATAGTTGGGCATTTTTTAAAAAAATAAAAAAGAAACGTGAAGTATTCTGTTAAAATTATAACGAATATTTTCATTTAGAATACGCTATGAGTATTATGCATGGAACTCATGTTTTACCTCCAGAAGATGATGCAACTCCCAGTCCCATTGTGGGAAATTTGTGAAGTATTTAATTGTTGTTTCCAATTATATCTTGATGTACACATTCTGTGATCTGCCCTTGCAAAATATTTGTGACTCACTTAAAGCCAAGAGGAAAATAAAAGAAAAAGAAAAAAAGAAGATAGAAAAAAAAATTAGGTTTCTTCTGGGATAGTTTTCTTCAGCATTCTTGCTCTGCGCTGATGAGAAATGAAAGCATATTGTTAAACAGTGCCATAAAGAATGCATTGTTGGGTGTATTTTTTAGTTGCCAACAGATCTTAGTAATACTGCAGCTTCTGTGAATAAAACTTGGCAGTAAGTGTTATCCTGTATCACATTTCTTGTTGTCACTGAACCTACAGACGGTATCCACATGCTAGGAAGATGATAAAGCTATAGAAATGTTAGGAAATAGTGAATCTTCAGTAAAACTTGTTGAAGTTTGTGAGATGGGCATACAGACAGGGATAGACTTAAAGAAGAAAATGTTAAATTTTGCAAGCTAGGTTGATAACCAAGCCAACCCATGAAAGTGTAAGTGCCTTAAAGCATCAGCTTGCACAAAACTAAATCAGTTACTCAATCCACTTGTTGTTCTGGCAGAAGAGAGAGAAGGGGCATTCCTGTTCCCCGTCAGATGTTAATAAAGAAACGAGGAGAGTTCAGTGAAACTCATGAGATTGAAGGAAAATATGATAGTTTATCAGGATGGCTGACGTGATTTAAATGTCATTGAGGGATTCAGGAAAGTGCTGTTCAGGGTGAGAAACTTAATGCCAACAAATGCCTCTCCATTGTAGCCTTTCCCAATCAAAAACTCTTTGCTTTGTGAGGAAGGAACTAATAGCTCTAAAGGCTAGGAAGAGTTTCTTCACTTTTAAATGTGTTAAATGTGTACTGGTAGTGCTGGAACTTTGCCACTAGAAGATAACTGGCCAGCTATACTGTCTCTTTGTACTTTTTTTCCAAATGAATTTTTCTTTTGATACAGTTAATTGTTTTTTCATGTATGTGAGCACCCTCATCTCCCCCCTTCCTCCTCTCCCCTCAACTTCCTCTCTTTCTGTGCCTACCCCTTCTTCCTGGCTATCTTTATCTCTCAGCATTAAGCCAAATATGACTTTCTTTTTCCTGTCTTTCTTGGGGAGTTGAACTGCACTTATTTCACAATCTCTCTTTCAAACTTTCTTCCAGGCTGGAGAGACTTGTATTTGGAGACCCATCTGAAGTGATAGAGAATGTCAACCGATGGGAATCTGATGATGTATCTCGTGTATTAGAACAGGGTTCTGATCCTGAAGACTCTGGTGTTGATGAAGGGGATGATAGCCCAGACTCTGACAGCTCTCCAGCATCTGATACTCTTGCCTCACCTGAGAGACAACCTGCCTGGAATGATGATGAGGATAATGAGATATGGTAAGTACTACCATCAAATGACACAGAAATGTATTCTGCTAAACCAGTGGCCATCAGTGCACTTTGTGCTGTTCAGTTCATGTTGTTGTTATGTAAGTGGATTGTTAGAGCATCTGTTTGGAATAATTTCATGTTTCTTGTTGTAACAGAGAAATATTCTGAATAAAGTTAACTACGCATTCAGTTTATTTATTGACCTTGAATCATTTCTGCTTACTTTGTATAAATTACACTGTCTTCTTACATATATTTTATTTGTTTCCTTTTCATACACATTTGTATGGAAGTAGCTTTTAAATCTTACTGAATGACGCAATGACCTTCTTTGTACATGATCGTGTGTCTTTTTTTTTTATAGTGTCAAAGAAGCATTGGCAAGCCAAGGACGAAGGTTGGCAATACCAAGCACATCCTCAGATGAGTACACCCATGCTCTCAAACGAAAATTTGAATCAGTTATGGGTGTTCCTAAGTGGGCAGAACTGGGGAGATCAAATAAAATAAATGATACAGATGATGAATCAGATAATGAATTACTGCAGGTATTAAAATTATTGCATCTTTTAAAAAATATTATCTTTCAGTCCATACATACAACCACCTGACCATCTGTCTCTTGTTATTTCTTATCCTTCCATTCTCCCTTTATCCTTGTCTTTATTTGGACTTTGTGGAATTTTTCCTTTTTTAATGCAAATAAATTTACTTCATTTTCATTGCAGCATTGTGGGAACTTCCTTGCCAAAAAGTCATCTATATTACACCGGGGAACAATAGAACTGAAGCGACTGAAAGACCTAAATAGAGACACTTACAGTGAGGGGCCTGTAATTAAATCTGTACAGTTCCATCCGTCAGC
Organism: Schistocerca nitens; assembly: GCF_023898315.1. NCBI lineage: Eukaryota > Metazoa > Arthropoda > Insecta > Orthoptera > Acrididae > Schistocerca > Schistocerca nitens. The sequence goes on along the minus strand of NC_064614.1, from coordinate 562,722,512 downwards.
AACTGTAGCTTTAGTTGCTGGTCTGTCTGGCGTTGCATCCCTTTTCCAGGTATGCCCATGTGTAGGTATGCTTGAAGAGTGGTTTTAAGAGATCAAGCACACAACTTCATTATTGTAAGAGCATTGATAAGACAGTTTAATGTTTATTTCCTTAATTTCCAATTCATTTACTGCCAACATTGATATTTGCCGAGTGTCTGTTAATGAAACATGGTAGCACTGAAAATGAAATAGATGCTAGTTGATTTGAACATTTCTCAAATATTCTGAATAGATAAAAAACCTTATAAAAATGTCATCAGACATAAGAGAATATAGTAAAATTACACTGACCTGTACGTGAATCAGCATGGGTTATATGCTGTGGTACAATGAAACAAATTTCAGTGAAAGTATTGTTTTATTAATTTTAATTCCAAAACAAAAAAATAAAAAAGGTTGTGAAGAACCTACCAGAAGAATTTGTCCACCAAATCTATGAAATGGTAGAATTGATGTACATACATAACCTTCTTGTGATGTTTCATCATTTGCTGTTTGGGACTGCTAAATACAACCTTCAGGCTATTAGATTGTGTAGTATCCCATTGTGGGTAATGCATGCACAAGCAGAGGAAAGTGCCAAGTTAGCCAAGATAATAAAACTTTATTACTATACTACTGGTCATTAAAATTACTACACCACAAAAATGACGTGCTACAGACGCGAAATTTAACCGACTGGAAGAAGATGCTGTGATATGCAAATGATTAGCTTTTCAGAGCATTCACACAAGGTTGGCGCTGGTGGCGACAACTACAACGTGCTGACATGTGGAAAGTTTCCAACCGATTTCTCATACGCAAACAGCAGTTCACCGGCGTTGCCTGGTGAAAAGTTGTTGTGATGTCTCGTGTAAGGAGGAGAAGTGCACACCATCACGTTTCCGACTTTGATAAAGGTCGGATTGTAGCCTATTGCGATTGCAGTTTATCGTATCGGGACATTGCTGCTCGCGTTGGTCGAGATCCAATGACTGTTGAGCAGAATATGGAATCGGTGGGTTCAGGAGGGTAATACGGAACGCCGTGCTGGATCGCAACGGCCTCGTATCACTAGCACTCGAGATGACAGGCATCTTATCCGCATGGCTGTAACAGATCGTGCAGCCACGTCTCGATCACTGAGTCAACAGATTGGGACATTTGCAAGACGACAACCATCTGCACGAACAGTTCGATGACGTTTGCAACGGCATGGACTATCAGCTCGAAGACCATGGCTGCGGTTACCCTTGACGCTGCATCACAGACAGGAGCGCCTGCGATGGTGTACTCAATGATGAACCTGGGTGCACAAATGGCAAAACGTCATTTTTTCGGATGAAGCCAGGTTCTGTTTACAGCATCGTGATGGTAGCATCAGTTTTTGGGGACATCGCGGTGAACGCACATTGGAAGCGTGTATTCGTCATCGCCATACTGTCGTGTCACCCGACATGGTGATATGAAGTGCCATTGGTTACACGTCTCGGTCACCTCTTGTTCGCATTGACGGCACTTTGAAAAGTGGCCGTTACATTTCAGATGTGTTAAGACCCGTAGCTGTACCCTTCATTCGATCCCTGAGAAACCCTACATATCAGCATGATAATGCACGACCGCATGTTGCAGGTCCAGTACGGGCCTTTCTGGATACAGAAAATGTTCGACTGCTGCCCTGGCCAGCACATTTTCCAGATCTCTCACCAATTGAAAACGTCTAGTCAATGGTGGCCGAGCAACTGGCTCGTCACAATATGCCAGTCACTACTCTTGATGAACTGTGGTATCGTGTTGAAGCTGCATGAGCAACTGTACCTGTACACGCCATCCAAGCTCTGTTTGACTCAATGCCCAGGCGTATCAAGGCTGTTACTACGGCCAGAGGTGGGTGTTCTGGATACTAATTTCTCAGGATCTATGCACCCAAATTGCGTGAAAATGTAATCATGTCAGTTCTAGTGTAATATATTTTTCCAATGAAAAACTGTTTATCATTTGCATTTCTTCTTGGTGTAGCAATTTCAATGGCCAGTAGTGTGTATAGAAAGCACACAATAATGTTAGCAACTGAAACACCTTCAGAGTCAAAGCAACATACAGATTTTCCTGATCTGATGAAGATTTGTCACAAACACTGCAACAGTTTTTGAATTTACAGAGTACATTGTCAGTCTCTACTGAGAAATAGTGCCATAGGCAGAGTCTTTATACACGGCACTGGTGAGGTCCCTAGTTTTACTGATAAGCACTGTGCTCTGATGAGTAGATTGGGTGCACTTCCGATATTGAGTTGATACATTGAGAGGTATGACTGTTGAGCTGTTGGGCAGCTTGCTATAAAGGGCAGCCCAGGCGGAGCAATATTGGAAAGTTGTTTGGTGTCGCGTAGCTCACGGACACAAGTTAGTGCTGGCTGTATATAGTGGATTTGGTACTCTCATAGTGCAGCGTGTGTCTCAAGCAAGATGAGCTACATCAACTTGCAGATATCTTGACTGAGTATCAACCCACAGCGCTCTGTTGTGTAGCATGTGACTGATTATAAGGCACCAGCTCGATGCTACATTCCTGTTCCTTTTGGAGAAAATGGCAGAGACATCTTGCTGTGTAGACAGTGGCTGTGCCGTAGTCTACGGCCAAGGATATGAGAGATTGTCCCCTATCCAGCAGTTAAAAATGTTCTCATTATTCCACATTTTAAGCAGAATAAAATATTGAAATGTGAGTAATTACTTTTATGATGAGTTGAAGAAGAAAAATATTTTCAACGGTGGGAAGTACTGTGATAGTTGGGGAACTATAATGATACGAAGCTTTTGATGAAACATTTTTAAATACCTTTTTAAGTGAATGAGAATGTTTAATATAATTTAGTTGTCTTGAAATTGCAGATACTTAACGATTTGTTACCATTGATACTTGCTTTTAATTTTGGTTCAGGTTGATGGCCATAACAATACAAAACTACAGTCAGTTCAGTTTGAGCGGTTTCCAATCCGCTGTTCTCATTTTACAATGGATGGAGAAAAATTTATTGTTGGTTCTCAGCATCATAGTCATTATTACAAGTATGACATGATAGCGGGAAAGAGTGTGTGTGTCAACTTGTCGCAAGGAGGTGATATTACAAATATGAAGGTAAATTTTTAATTTAACTTGAGCATAGCAATTATGACTGTAGCAAAGTTATCCAAAAGGCAATTAAATATCAAAAGAAATTAATTTAATACTTATGTGAAACTCTGAATTAGCTATTGTGTTAGTATGATGTGGTAGAGCTTTCTGTAGTAAATGTTGCTTAAGAGATGAATTGGGATAAATTCTAGGATACAAGGAGACTGTAAAAAGGGTCTATGACAGTAGAACAACAATAACAGAATGTGGATCAGGGACATTTAAATCTCATACAGTGACTTGGGGCAATGTTTTTTATGCTGCAGTTGATAAGAAATACTGAGTGCTTCATGGGTCACTGTTATCTTTCAACCCTCTACTAATAATTTGTGGAGAATTCATCAAATTATGAAACATTTCCCAACTTTCATGAAGTACTGTTTAATTTTCTGCTGGTGTATTGTGAAATTTGATTCCTAAGAAACATCTGAAATAGGCCATATTTTGGCAGCTTTGCTGTCAGTACTCTTCTGTACTCCACAATGGTTTTACTGAAATGATGCAAAATCTATCATATCAAATTTTAGACAGTCAGTATCTTCCAAAAATTTGTCAAATAAGTGAATTGGATTGGATGTGCTCAGCAGTGCATGAAGAGTTGTTAGGAAAATTTGTACAGTGTGTGCCTGTAACATTTTTAATCATACCAACTTTATAGCAATTTTAGTCAGGAAGATTGAGTCAAGTATGGGTGAAAGTGGTGTATATTAAATTTAAATTGTTTTCTTTTTCACAAATGTCTTGGTTGACCGATACTGATCTAGTTTTTAGAAACAAAATTTTCTTGTTATCTGTACATTAGTGGAAATTAAAGCACCTGACTTTTGGATTTAATCATAAGCAACATTACAGCGTATAGTACTTCATGCTAACTACCTGACTGTAGGAATGTTACAGTACTCCTACTGCAGCTGATTTAATAGTCAAGCTTTGCCCAGTAAAAATCACAAAATCTTATCTTATGTAACCAGCTCTATATACAAAGCTATATTTTTTATTGTTCAGCTTAAGCAACCAAATTGAATAGTTTGTGAGGTCTTTAGTGTAACAGTTAGTTGCTGGAGAAAGGTAGGATAGGTGCACATATTCCTGCATGCTTGCCACAAATTTTCTGTGTGCAACTCCACAATAGTGTGTTTCCAGCCTATTGTTTATCTGTTGAGTTTTACTTGATTCAGTGTTGTCCAACCTGCAATGACATTGATACAAAGTTTCTTCCGCGCCCTGTGTACCCAACGATCCCACATTGATGGCCTAAATCAGTGCTACAGAATAAGTGATTTACAATTGATAAGACGTGGGGTGCATTCATGTTGTGTAAAGTGGCCAAGAGGCAGACAGAAGTTTTAGAAAAGACTACTGTATTTACTCGAATCTAAGCCGCACTTTTTTTCCGGTTTTTGTAATAAAAATAACTGCCTGCGGCTTAGAATTGAGTGCAAAGTAAGCGGAAGTTCTGAAAAATGTTGGTAGGTGCCGCCACAAGTAACTTCTGCCGTCGAATATATGTAGCGCTAAACAGGGATGCTTTGCAGGCACAAAGATAAATACTGACACTAAAACCTCTGCGTTATCAAATAAATTAAAAGAGAAGGTAGAAGAATCTAAACATTAAGCCGTGTATTCTTTCGTGTTTGCTGCTATCTTGCTATCTCATTTAAATCCTGTCTGCCTAATAAACTATGAAACTAGAGTGAGACTACAGCAAACGCGGAAGAATAAACATATTATGTCATGTTTATATTCGTATTATTCTTATGCTGAATAGTGATACTGTCAGAAATGAAGCACGGCAACTGACAATATTTTTAAATCTAAAATGTCTCTAATTTCTATGCAGAATGTAATGTACTAAAGAGGCGTCTGCAAAGATTTTCAAACAGAGAAAAATGTTTGCTAAACTCTCATTCAGAACATCATCTATCATACGCAGTCTATCATTTGGTTCTTGTTGATCATTATCAAAGAAAGCAGCAGTGTAAGGAACAACAAATAGCAGTCTATTGCTTTTGTTTCACTTATGAGAACATTCCTCTCTTTTTTTATTGTAAGCGGCGGTAGCGCGCACAAAAGCGAGCCATGCCGCGAGCGGCTACAGGTCGTAAACACTCATTATCAGAAAGCGACAAACAATGCATGACACAGTACAATAATGCATTTTCAACTTCAAGTGACGTAAACACCTATAACAAAGAGAACGGCACTTATCAGATCAAAGCAAAATAAGAAATCGATTCAAACCAGACGAAGCAAAAAAGGAAGGGTAACCGTATAAATACGGACGGAGCGCCTGACACATAGCAATGGCTACTTGGTAAATCTTAACTGTTAAGCTTACGTCTCAAACCAAACTACTGTACCTGTATCTTCATCCTTTCGACCTAAATTGTCTCTCATGTTACAATGGACCAACTTTGCTTCGATTTGGAGGTGCGATCTAAAACTTTTCTCTACCCTTGAATTTCGAGTCTCATTTTTCAGGTAGAGCTTAGATTCGAGTAAATATGGTACATGTCTGTCTGTTCATCAGGTTATATTTCAAGCATACCACCCGTTAGCTTTCTGATTATTCATTGTCTCTTTGATTGGCAGTATAGGTTTAAAACAATAAAATAAAATTATTCAGTAGCTGTGAACTTGTTCCCTCTTTGCTTCACAACACATGAGCTGCATAGTTCTGTAACTATTGAAATAAATCTGTGTTTTTTATGACAGTCAGAATGTAATTTTATGCATGTGGGAAGAAAAGGGTGGTTTTGGAATACCAAGCAGTGTGGAGTTTTACCAAAAACTGATGGAATGAAAATTTTATCACATCGATACCACAATCAAGTCTAAATCTGTAGGCAGTGAAATACAGTACTTAGTTCTGGAAGCACATACATTATTGGCACCAATGTACAACCAGAACAGAACAGAACTGAACTCTTGGACGGAGAGTGCAGCTATTTTACAAACATAGGCTATTCCATAATATTTGTATTTATACAGATCCAATATTTCAGATAAACTAAATAACAAATAATCCCTGGTGGCCGGGTTTGAACCGGCAACCTGCAGCACACTAGACAGTGACTCTAATCACTATATTGCAATGAATACATCACAGCTCACAGAAATACCAAACCACAAGAAGTGTTCCCAATACATGTGAATATTGTTAGTGATCAACCTTAGACATATTCAGAGTTTGACACAATTGTTAAAAGCTATGTGGCTAATTATACATCCTATGAGGAGCTGGATGAAACGAGGACCAGAAAGCATTGAAATCATCAGGTATGGTCTTACTGTTTCCTCAAAAGACAGACTGATTGGGATTCACATTGTATTGGTAGCGGCAGACATGCATCTTTAATCGATTGAATTAGGAGTTGAATCAACATGTAAACAGTTTAGGCTAGTATAGTTACCATGGCCAGGATAAAAATTATTGTTGGGTTAGTCATAGTAGATTTATCTGGGGCCTCAGTTCATTTCTTGTAAAACTTATGCTCAAGACTACCGCAGCCACCTGCCTGAACATTGCCCTAGTGACAGAAGGGATGGATTACCTTATGTACTTCCGACAATTTCATACGCTACAACACTTACGTAAAGTATGTGTGACCTGTCAGAGTAGCTGAACTTCTCCCATGTATTGAATGCCAAACAATTATTTTCTCGCAGCCACTCTAATTTCTGTGCTCTGATATGCAGTGAACTGATGTATTCCAGTGCAGTGATTACTTTTGAATCTCATAGCAAGGTCGTTGTACAGCATTGGAAAAGTGATTTGTTCTATTGTTAACTTTATATCCTCAAATAACACCAGATAGACTAGAGCAGTGGTCAAACTGCAGCCAGTGGATCACATGCAGTCCCAATCAAGTGTTCGTGTGGCTCACAGTTCTCGGCCCTATTTTATGGTACTGTCAAACCTCGATAAAACGATGTTCGTGGGACCATGAAAATGATATTGTTATAGCAGGGTCACTGTTACAACATGGATTTTTTTTTTTTTTTTTTTTTTTTTTTTTTTTTTTTTTTTCAATTTTAATATTGACTACTACAGTACTGTACCTCAAAGGACAGTGTGTACGGTACTGTAGTGCTTTTTTTTCGTGAGAAATAACTTTATAAGACAAATAATGAACTTGTAAATATTGTCTTTATCACTTTCAGCACAATTGTTCCACTGGAATGTGGGGATTGAAGATGCTGTTTGCTGAATAGTTTCCAATTATCCTACTGGCCCCATCAGAGGAGATGGGCGTGCACATATCACATCATTGTCATTCTTACAATCTTCAACAGATAAATTACCCTTTAATACTTAGATAGTAGATTTTTTTGTGTATTCTTCAAACACCAGTGCCTCATCTTCCACTGACAAATATTCAAGTACTACGGTTTCGCCAGTTACTTCTGAATACATCCCAAGATCACATTGATCATCATCCTGCATTTTTTCATCCACCACAACATCAACATCTTCACTTTCAAAAATCTTTGCTTTTTCACCGGCAGCTCGCAATCACATTTCGCTCTGCTCTGTTCAAGCCTTCTACACATAGAGACTGTAGAAATTGTGATTTTTTTCATCCCAAGTTTTCAGTCACATGTTGGATTAGTTGTGAACAGTACTTTGTCGGTAAGTTCTTAAGTATCCCTTTGTCATGTGGCTGAAAGATCAAAGTACAGTTTGGGGAGGAAGCAGCATAATTCTGCATTCTTCAGTGCTGGCATATTGTTATACTCACTGCAGTTATCCACCAGCAACACAATTTTCTTATTTTTCCATGCTTTGCAAATTGTATTGTAATTGACTGCAATGAAAGAAATCATATTTAGAACAATGGAAAAAAATACGAAATTAAAGTACTGTACAGTATGTACACTTCATGCATGCTCATAACAGTACAGCTGAAGATGCTGAATCAACTTATAAAGTAAAGGAAGGTAAAATAAAATGTCTGTAATCTTACCTGGTAAGCTTCTTACCTTTTTTAAACCTCGGGGATTTGTTGATCATCTGATCACCAGTGTTTTCAGCTGATGTGTTGCTGCAGAGAAGGATCATTTTGTGTACCTCAGATTGTTTCCTGCCGTTACATTTTCGTCTCTAAACTCCGTCATCTTCTGATAAAACAATCCCATGTAATCTGCATTGTACATGTTTTCAGGACTGTATTTTCCCACCATTTAACATGTGAGATTTTTCCGCTAACATTTTGAATCACCTTTAGATGTTTTAGAATTTAAAGAATGTAGCTAACATTGATTGTGCAATCCTCGACGTGTTTATCTGTTTCGTTCCATTATCTATGTCTTTTAAAACCTCCATTTTTGTCTCTAATCTTATCCTTTCCTGAGTTCAAACTATTGTCCAAATATTGTTAACTATGTCCAAAGAGTATTTGCATCAACTTAAAACCACTGACAGATTGCAAAAATAATGTAAATAAACTGCGTATGAGCCCAACAAAACACTTCTGACTACAAGCTCAACAACGTACAGGTTAAAACTGTTAACTCTGATTCAAATACAGGAGCTCTATGACACTTTTCTATTTTCTGCTCAGCACAGCTCACCTGCAACCATAGGCTATTTGCTACTTGCTTACCATCAGCACAGAGTATGTAGCAAATCTTCTGAAAGTACGGTGTAGAACATCAAGAGACTTAACAAACAATAGGTACCATTATGATCAGATTCTTAGAAGCAGAAAATAGTAATAGCCCCAAAACATTACCTTCATTATAACGAGGTGATGAAGTAATTTTAGCATCATTGTAATGAGGGATAATTAACACAGTACATATAGGCAGTCAGTCGGGATCATCTAAAATTACCTCTGTATCTGGGTTTACATTGTATGGAGGTTTTACTGTAATATGTATCTAGCAACTAACAACTGAATCGAGAAATGTCATTCAGTGTTAAGAACATTTTAAGTTTGCAGTTTCACTGCTCAGAAGCAAATAAAAATACTCACAGAAGCGGTAATATATTAAGATATGCTTAATTTTAATTGATGTTGGAGAATGTGGCCATGAGCTAAGTAAAGTTGGCTGCACACTTCAGGGGCAGAAGGATAAGTAATGTGGCCACTGTGGAATTGGAGGATGTGAGAGCAAGAGTGTTTTATTGTCTTCCTGTACTGACAACTCACGAGCATGTTTGACTTGAACCAATCAGATGCTGTGGTATAAATTTGTACACGGAAGTTACCTGATTTCATGAATGAACATCACAGAGGCTGTCATCTGTAAATGTTGTAGTTATTTGTAGCAAGGGACATTAAATTAATAAAGGCTGTTGTAGTAAAATGTAGTGAGTAGGAAAAACTGGCATTTAAATCATTTATCAATTTTTTTCCATGCCTTATATTCAGTTGTGCATTTAAATTTAAGTACAAATACTATTACTAATCAAAGTCTTTCGCACTTGCAGTAAAACCAACAACATTTCACTGTGCAACTATAGTGCCAGAACTGTTAGATCACTTGAGGGGGGACCACAGTCAGCACACAGTGTTCCGAATGGTTCCTGTCAGTATGAGGCGGCCAGTGCCCAATTTATCGCTCCCTTACTATTAACTAGACTATTGAGACCTCCTAACTCACTAATGTATGTAGGTTACTAATTAAGATGGTGGTCATCACATATACAACCTTAGGTGCCGCCCCAAAATCTCAATATTGGCTCTTGAGCAAAAAAGTGTGATGATCATTGATCTAGAGCAGCTGTTGGCAAGTGATCTCAGGTAGGGTACGAAAACTTTCGAAAATTTTTATCAGTGTTAAACAAAAATAACACATTTATTTTAGTTTTCACTTGCAAAATAATACAAAATACAATAGATAGGCATAATTATATTCAGTGGAAGAAATCACATTTGTGATCTTGAGTCAGTTTTTTTTATACTTATTTTCATGCCGGAAGCAGCTTACATGAAGAATTCTTCAAGATGGGCATCTGTTAATCTTGAGCGATATTGGTTCTTCAGAAAATTAATTGTTGAAAATGAAGTTTCACAAAAATATATGGAGCCAAATGTGGTAGCCAGATAAATGACTAATTTTTAGCAATTTCCATATTTGTCTGGAACATGTGTATCGTCCACACAGAGTGCCGTGGCCGGTAGATGAACAGATGACAGGGCACACGTGGGGAGAATGGTAGTGGTGGGGGTTATGGGCAGGCATTGTAGGGGAAATGCAAAGCACTGGAAGGGAAGTGCCATTCTAAACTGAAACCTACGCTCACATTTTCTGTAAATGTTAAGTGTAGTCCCTTCACGCCCACACGTGCATGGTGACCATTCGAAAAGATCTGCTGTCACCTCTGCTTTTGTTAGTATCTAAAAATAATTCCACGGAAAATGCAGCGATTTATTTTCGCCTGGCTTGTTAGCCATTTGTACCTTTCAGAGAAGCGTCGAGTGACGAATTTTGAGTAAAACCTCGCATTCCTCTGGATGACATGTCCAAATTTGCTTCTGTTGCCAAAACACAGCAGAGTCTATACTGTCTCACCTTGCTACCATGTTGTGCAGACACAATTGTGGGAGAATTCTGAAAAGGTGATTTATTAATTTTCTTGAGTGAGGAACTGAGGAAAAAGAAAGTCGGTAACTTACGAAATAGCGATGTTGTCACATATGTTGTTCCAAAACCCATAGCATTCCTCGTTTCACTGGCTATCGATGGCCATTAAAAATTATGCTCTTTCACCAAAAACGTGAGTCCGCAGCTCGTAGTCTAGTGGCTAGCGTTGCTGCCTCTGGATCATGACATCCCAGGTTCTATTCCCAGCTGGGTTGGGGATTTTCTCTGCCTGGGAACTGGGTGTTTCCGTTGTCCTCATCATTTCACCATCATTCGTGACAGTGGCTAGACTGGACTGCGAAAAAAAAAAAAAAAAAGAAGAAGAAAGAAATGGGCTGTATAAATATCGGGAATTTGTACAGGCACTGATGACAATGCAGTTGAGTGCCCTCCAAATCATCATCATCATCGTCGTCATCACCGAAAAAGTGTGCAATTACTCCAATAACATGGTAGATAATGAAGTTTTACGTAATAATGATATGGTAAAATACTCTCCTCTTTGCGTGCTATCATGAACCAAAATCTCATTTCGATATCTGAAACTGTTTATAAAATATGAGGAATATTGTTATATTTCACTATGGCTTTATTGCTGGTGCTGTGCGATCGCAAATGAGGGTGTTACATCAGATCAGTTTTCATGAGATTGGTGACAGATAGGTACCTCTACCCAAGTCTAATGAAAAATTCAATATGTGAGCCAAATTTCATATGCAACAACATATTACCTAATTGCACCAAACACAAAGTCATAGCAACCTCTATTTTTCACTGCACACTTTTATGAATTTCTCACATTGTGTTTCTTTCACAGAAATATCACAAAACTATAACCATCAATGAAATAATGGGCACATCATCATGAACCTGATATACAAAGCTATAAGTAAAGCAAAAATGAAATACTTTTACCAAATAGTTTCTGTAAAATCATTTGAGAAAGATTGCAGGGCGCACACCTCAATTCTGACATCTCTCACCGGCCGAAAGGTGGTAAACATTTATCGGCCTCCTCTTCTGAACAAACAAATGAACTCACCCAGTGCATTGGATGAAAACTGGTCACTGCGCATCGGCCACAGTATTCTGTATGAGCTATACACCATAATTCTGCAGTGGACACAGTTTTAAATGTTTACGAGGGAAGGTGTTTCTTTTGAGTCCATTATCTCCATTTGGAGTAAAGACTTTAAAATGCAGAACTCAGTACATTCTGCCACTGGAGAAACTTCAAAAGGCGATACCAAAAATCACACCACCTCCTCTCTGTTTGTGAAGTCTTGGAATCTTGCTGAAAATCCCTTCCTAAGATCTGACAAAATTTGAAAATACTACAACGTCCATTTCAAAATTATTTTTATATTAAAGAATTGTTGAAAAGTGAATAAATTCTTGACTTGCAATGTGTTTTTCAAAGATGTCCAGTTTTTTTGTATTCCTTTTTTTCCTGAACTTTTTAATTTTCTTTTTCCATCAAACAATTGACATATTTCTTCTGCTACTCAAAGTTGTTCACATTTACCTACTTCTTGCCTATATTTGTCTGTCCCACTAATGTGATTACCCTTTTTATGGATGTTCATTCCTACTGAACTCAGCTACCTACCATGGTTACCATTATCATAAAATCTATAACCTCAGAGAACTTTGAATGCAAACAATTATTCCGCAGTAATTTAAAAGTCCACTTCTTTGTACATTTACTCTTCCTGGTGATTTTCTTAAACTTCAGCTTGTTCCTCATCATTGATAAATCATGATCTTAGTGTATACCTGCTCCTGGATGTGCCTTGCAAACCAATATCTGATTGCAGAATTAGTGTCTCATTGCGATGCAACTGCAAAAAGTGATCTCTTCATTGGCACAAATTCCTTTTTAGTTCTCTGTTCAGATCCCTTAGAAGAGATTGACATGAAGGAGATGAACACTAGAACAGGATTGAAAAATCAATGCTAGCATCAAAGTGTGGGCTGTCATAAGTCTGATTGAGACAGAGAAGGAAGAAAATCTGAAAAGAGATGTGACATCATCCAATGAAGCAATAATGCTGAACGGCTTATGTGATAAGCTTTCAGGTGGAATCCAGAATGAGTTACCACGTGAAATAATACTTCATTTAAAGAAATGCATTATGGTAATGTCATCTACTACTCCATTATCTGTGAACAAGCTCTTACATTTACAATCAAGATAAATAAGTGAGAAATCCTGTGTTGAAGAGAGAATGTTTTCCAGGTGCCACAGTGAAGGGAGTAGTTCAGTTTGTCATGAGACTGGAGTGTCATCAAACCTTGTACTGGCCCCATACTGGCCACTTTTATAAGTGGTGTTCGTACCGCATACTTCAGGATCATGTTAAGATTTTGGGCACCCAACACTTGAGAAACTCCACCTAGATGGTTGTGCAAACACTGGATTTTCACATGATGCAGTGCCATGAGTGTAAGAGGACTGTTCAAAAAGTATTCGACTTCATTTTTTGCTGTCGAGAGCAACAGTGGTATCAGGAGGCTTGTGTTATTTATATTTGTAAGCATATGTAGTACGCGTGCCTGACTTTTCTCACGACTGCAGAAACAACCAGTTGATGGCCTGCCGTTGACATGTGAACACGTGTAAGTGGTAATCATTGGATTTTGCTTAGTCTGCAAAATGACAGCAAAAATGGAACAACATTATTGCATCAAATATTATTTTAAGCTTGGCGAATCTCGAGTTGACACAGTCCACAAGTTTTGGCAAGTGTTTGGGGATGAAGCAATAGGTACAGCACAGATAAGAAAGAGGAACAACTACTTTAAATATGGCTGCTCATCAGTGAACAGTGAAGCATGTTCAGGATGGCCTCAACATCTGCAAATGAGGTGGTTATTGACCACTAAGGACCCTGATGATGCAATCACAATCTGAGAACTTGCAGATGAGGTTAGAATTAGTGTTTGATCCATTCATTCCATTGTCGACCTCAGGAGGATCTCAGCACAATTTGAGCCAAAGTTGCTAGCAACTGAGCAGAAGCAGCTTCATTCAGAGATTGTAAAGGATATGCTGCATACTATGAACAGTAATCTCAACTTTAACACGGTGATCACTGGTGTGATGAGTCCTGCATTTATGGGTACAAAAACAAAGTTCGAGTCATTGCAATGAAAGCGTCCATTGTCCTCGATACCCAAAAAAATGTGGCTGGCCCACAACAATTTGAAAGTCATGCTGACTGCCTTTTTTGACTCCAGTGGTGTAGTTCATCACAAGTATGTTACTAATTTCAATAAGAAGTACTACCAGGAGGATCTTGTTTCACCTTTGTGAAGCAGTAAGATGCAAATGGTCAGGCTTGTGGGCTGCAGGCAGTTGTACCTTCACCACGATAACACACACACTTGTCATTCTCAAGTAATGTAGAGTTTTTTGACCAAACATAACATTGCTGTGATTTGCCAGCCTCCCTATTCCCTGACTTCTGTCCTTTCCCTAAACTAGAAGAGATCTGAAAGGGACCAGATTTCAGAACAGGAAGACATTATGCAGAATTCCACAGAGCAGCTGCACACCATACCAAAAGAGGCTTTCCAGCTATGCATCCAACGCCCGCAGCAGTATTGGGAGAGGTGTTTAGAAGCTGATGGGGAATTCTTTGAAGGTGACTAGTGTCAAACAACTGTGTGTGAATGGAGACTGATTTTACAAATAGAAGTCAGATACTTTTTGAACAGTTCTCTTACCACAAATATTTCAGATCTTGGTGAACTTCGTCACTACAGTTAATTGCCAAGGGCAACAGTACATTGATGACAGGGGTCACTATCAACTGTCACAAAGTTAAGAACAGATAGTATGGCTGAAATCACTTGGACAGAAAGTAATCACACCATCATTCACAAAGGGGTACAAAAGCCTCTACATGTGTGGCTATGCTAAATAATGAGAAAAGGTTGTGAACTTAGGAATTGCAGTATATGCCACTGTAAAGGTATGGCAAATGATACAGGAACGTACTGTCCCATCATGAGTATCTGCTTGCACTTGTATAGCAACATGGGGGTGACCTGTACCTCCAACCAGCCAATGCACTGGTTTGTTGTTTCTGTATAGTAATACTTGACACAAATGAGGGTGCTTCTGTGGCATCACACATACCCTACTGAGTATATCTTGGACACTACCAAACAAAAAGTGTCATGATTTGGACATGGTCTATTTCATTTGTTCTGTCATTAGAATATGCCATGTGAAGTAATGTATCTGAACTCCTTGCACTATAGTGAGCATCTCACAAATTTCACCAAATTTTCATGATCACTTGAAACATGTAATTTATGGTAGAGAATGAGGAAACTGTGTGAGCATGGCACAAATTAAGTTAGATTCGGTGGGGTTACACTGTTGTGGTGTGCCGCAGTGATCCTGAGAATCATGCTGCAGCTATCCTTAGAATCAAGCCAGAGTGAACTAATAGAATGTATATGGCTCAATTGAAACAAATAGCAGAAAATAAAATATATTCCATTATTAACATTGTTGTAATCCAACAGTTGGTCTGGTTGCTTTGGTTTTAAAATATCAGCAAGCATAGAGACAAAAGTTCTGGGAACAGATAAGACAGAAATAGCTCTTCTTCTTCTTCTTCTTCTTCTTCTTCTTCCTCCTGTTTTTACAGTAATGATTGTAAATGGGAGTGAGGTATGCAATAAAATCAAAAGGTCACTGAAAACAAATCACCATTCAGCCATTTCATTTAGAGTTTTCAAGAACTGTAAATTAAAAATCGTTGATCTTCTCAAGTTATAGAAATGGCTCCCTGTGAGGTGCACGACACTCTTCTTGCTAGTCTTCTTCCCTCAGATTTTCAAGTCGAAATTCAGAATTTGTTTACAGATGTGTATGTGATTCAGTTGAAGTTGATACTTCACATTATCATGTTTTTATTTTTTAGTTACTGCCATTTCTTAGTGTGTGTTTGTTTTAATTTTAGAAATAACAAAAGGTCCCTTTTCCTTCAGCATCACTCAAATTCCACAGCTCACATTACGAGCATCACTAGGAAGGAGAACAAACAACAAATATAATCATTAATGTCCTTTATCACAGGTGACAGCTTTAATCTAAACTTATATGAGGCTTGAGTGTCAGCTAAAGCACCTTGGAACCTGCTAAAGAACATACTTTTAAGGGCTTCCTGGAAAATATCAGCAGCCACAGTATACCAGATGAGTAGACATTGTGCAGAAATGATTTGAAACACATTGCTGATATTAAAACAGCCTTTGGTGACAACTATATTTGGCTTTCAGTCGATGAAACTGCTGGCAGCTATGGCAGATTTATAGCTAATGTAGTGGGGAAATTATATTCTGTGGCACCAGGGAAACCCCACCTGCTCCAGTATAGAAGCTGAGGCCTAGTACTGTGGCCCTCACTGTCATGAATGCCCTTTGCATCCTATGGCCAGGAGAAGATAGGGACGAGAAATTATTGCTGTTGGTGACAGATTGTGCTGCCTGTATGTTAAAGGTGGGAGCAACGGTGAAAGAATTCTATCCCAGTAGAATTCTTTCTGTATGATCAATTGGGCATGGCTAACACTCTGGATTTGCTCATTCGAGCTTGTTTGGATGAGGTGGTGCCGCAGTGTGCCATTTGTAACTTTGCCGCTTTGTTTTTGGGTTGGGTAACATTCTTTCATCCTTCAACACTTGGCGAATCATGGCCGTCTCCATACCAGATTTCCCTAATCCAATACAAAATTTGGTGATGTACCGCTGTTCAGTTGTTCGCTGCATTTTGCACTTGCACTGTGTCACTCAACTGAGCTATACTAAAAACATGATCTCACCTGAAAAAATGCTAACAGGCATCTGGCAAACGTGGTATGTGTTGAAGGTCACGCCCCCCACATCGAACAAGCATGGTGCGAAGTACTGTCACATAAGGAAAAAATTGTTCCTGATAGGTGGTATACAGGCTCTGTATTGCGCCAAACACTACTAAAAAAACAAAGAGGCAGTAGACACTTTAGATCTAGTGAATCAGCTTTTATTGAGAAAGCGAAGATAGCCCTTAAGAATAACAAGAATGTTGCATCCTTGGCATTTTTAAGAGCTCGCTTCCAACATCTCCTTGTTGCAGTTCAACACCTAGTGGCCACACATCTACCACTGAAAAATACTGTAAATGTGAGCTCCGAGCTGCAGATCTATGTTGGAGAAATACCTGGTTCAGAGGTTACAGCATGTGTCACTAAATATTCTTCTGAGGAATCTGTGATATGAGTAAATGGAAAGTGTTCACCATTATTCAGGGGAAAAGTTCAAAGGTGGATTGTATTAAGGGCCATGAGCAATTGTTTCATTGAAATGTGCACCATTAACCTCTTGTACAAAAATGCACTGGGACACAATGGAAATAAGTTCCACTTTACAAGACTGTGGTTAATGGTGTACTGCAATACCAAAATGTAATACAAAATTTCATGGTAATTGTAGCATTAGGGAACGGGTCGTGCTGATATATGGAAGAGTTAATTTTTTTATTTTCAACAAAGAACTAGAATAACTCGGTTAAAATTACAATAAAATTTTGTATGTCAATATCTGTTCATTTCTTTTCTTTTTCTTTGATGGTCTCCAGAAAGACTAAAATAGTTTGTTTAAACGTAAAAGGGAATATTCTGAAAAAATAAAGAACTAAAATCTATTTTGTAAAAATCTGTGTCCTAGTTATGAGCAAAATGGGTAGTACCTATAAAGCTGATTTGATGCACATTTATTTCATAAAACCCTTAATAGTTTCTCTGAGTTAAGCAACAGCCAAAAAGCTTTAGTTATGTTAATATTAAGTTTGTATCAGTATTCACATTGGTTTGTGCAGTATGTCTGAATTACAAAATTTTTTGAATTTCAACATTTTTTTTATTTTTCAGAACTTTGAAATGTCACCAGATGGACATCTTATAGCTGTCAGTGGGAAATTTGGCAATATTCATTTTCTTTCTGCCCACACAGATGAATATCTTTTCACATTGAAAATGAATGGAGAAGTCACGTCAATCGCATTTAGTGCAGATGGGTCACGGTTGTTTTCTCATGGCGGTATGATTCAGTTTGTGTAACATTATTGTTACCACTGTCCTGTTGTAATATTTAGTAATTATAAAAGCAAGAGCTCATTATACTTGTTTATGACTCAATTAGTAATCTTAATATTATGGTGATGAATATATTGCAAAGTGTTACTAAAAATTTCATACCTTTTGAATTATACACTGCCTTATCTATGTTATATTGGCAGCTTTAAACTTAGTGTGATCAAATTTGTTCCTTTTTAGCTAGTAATTTTGGAGGCAATGCATGGGAACAGTGTGTGTGATGCTGAGAGATATTACAAATGTGAGAGATGTTATGAGAAGAATCTTTTATTGACGCAGTATTCCAAAGAAATGTACTGTCCGGTAACAAAGAAGTTTGAATACAGTGTCAGTTGTGAAAATAAATCTTCTATCAGTGTACTTGCATTCATAAGTCTGGTGGGGAAAGGAGGGGCCCAAGGAAATTTATCCACTAATATTTAAAAGCTGGAGAAGCATCATACACGAAGTTGTAATATTTTATGTACAAATGCATTCCTATAAGATTCAACAGGTTAAAGGACCCAACTAAATAGCCTCTTGAAGTAGGTAGCATGTATCATTAAAAAATGGAAAATCCAGGTTGGATCAACAACAGCGTCGAAAGACCGATCACTGCTCATCATATAGAGTAGGCTGTTGTTGTAGAGTTCAGAAGTAAGAAAGTACAAACCAATCACTTTAGTAGTGTTTATTTATGTGATTACAACAACAAGGCAGTTAACAATATTATACAAACAGGTACAAAAATAAAATACTCAGGACAACGATGTACAGTGTCGCTGACTTTGCATACCATCCCTACCCTGGGCAATTTCCGCAGCAATAACCCTGGTAACATTTCCATCCAGGGTAACTGGTATGACAGTTTGAGGTAATCCATCATGACCTCTTTGTAGTGCTTTCACTCTTGCTGTCTTCCACATGTGGCAGGGAAGTACGTCCTTTTGAAGAAGTACAATGTCTCCAACCTGGATCTTCAGTGCCGTACCAATGTTCTTAACTTGATGGAAGGTGCGAAGGAGCAATAAGTACTCTTTGCTCCACCACTTCCAAAAGTCATCAGATATCTTATGCAGCAGCTTAAATTGTCTTAACAATTCTGTTGTTTTTGGTGACTCAGGGTCTGTGGGGAGAAAATTGAGTTCACCAAAATTGAACTCAATTTTGTACTCAATTTGTGTGATGGATCTTGAATCGAGGGTGGCTTATATGTCCGCAACTATAGTTTGTAGCCCATCCTCATCCGTGCTGCAGTGACCCAGTACCTTGTGAAGGCATCATTTAATTGAGCAAACCAACTGCTCCCGCCATCTTCCCCATCAAGGCACTCGTGGCAGTATTAACTTCCATGTGATACCCTGTTGTGCGACAAACTGGTGTGTCTTGTCAGGAGAGATAACAGCCCGTACATCTGTTATCACTCAGTTAGCTGCATGGAAAGTTTTGGCTTTATTAACCTAGATGTGGAATACCATGCCAACCTATAAACCTTTGGAAGACTAATAGGAAGTGGTCCGTTGTCAAGTTGGTTATTAGTTCTAAATATAGCACTCTAGTTACAGCACACAACTGTGCTGGATGGATTAATAGGATGTAACACTTATTTATAGTGATGCCTGATTTTGAGCATAGGGGCTCAGCAAAATCAATTAAAGAAATTGCAAATGGCTTTTGAAGTTTCACTTATATCAGCTGATAGTGGTGTTTCTATCTGCGGGCCGGGAAGGTAACTACATAGGACCATTCTGATCACACGACAAGAGTATAGTATCCAGAAGGATTTTCCTAGTTGTAAAAGAACCACTCAAACTCAAAGGTGGTGTAAATTGATATGCATGTACATGATCAGAAGTTTAGTGAAGTGTTGGTTTCATTCTAGAATAATGGGATGATGATCTTCAATAGACACCTTGGCAGGTCGCAGGAGACCTCGTAAACCTAATAAATCACCATCTAAATATAGGTTGAAGCATTTTCTGTTGGATATGCTAGGACATGGAGACCTTTGCTTAGAGTGATGATTTCTGAGGAGACACATTCTTGCTGCACAGTTTTAATCCAATAAAGATGAGCTACTGCTGTCTCTCCTGCAGTGAATTCTTTGCATGTGTCCATATTCTGAAAGTGTTTCCTTTTGAAATGGAGGACGTAAGTTGTGATTCGTAACAATTTCCATTAAGAGCTGGATCTGTTTACATGGAATGATTTTGGAGCCTAAATGAGTAAAGTCTGAGGAAGTTTCTCCAACTTCCTAGCTCCCAATAAAATTTTAGGTGCAATAGGTACATGATGATTGCTCGGCAATAAAGAAACTAAATCTGCTGGGTTGTCTTTGCGTGGACAGTGTCTCCACCGAGATGGTGTGGATTGTGTTTGTATCTCTGTCACTTAGTTGCATACAAGTATTTTACGAGTGGCGAGATCACCCTTTATCCATCCAAGGGTTACAATGGAGTCAGTCCAAAGTATCACTCTCTTAAGGTCAAAGGTTCTGACCTTGCAATAGTAGTGTAGTAGTCTGGTTCATGTCAGTGCTGCTAGCAGTTAAAGCCAAGGAAGTACTGCTTCTTTCACAGGCATTAATCTACTTTCAATGCACATTAGTTTGGCAATGTTACCACTAGAAGTGATATATAAGACAATGCCATATTCTCTCAGATGCATCACAGAAAATATTAATGTAGGTGCTGTCATTCTCTGACAGTTGGATCCACCTTAGAATATTAATATTAGGTTGCTCCGGGAGGTTTGGCATCCAGGTGAGCCATCTAACTGATAAGTTGTGGGGCAAGCATTTGTCCCAACCTAGTCCGAGCAGCCAAGTGTCTTGAAACAGAATTTTTAGTGTGATGGATATCAAAGTTATTAATCCCAAAGGATCATAAAGACCTGCTGTTGCTTGTAGTAAATTTCTTTTTGTTGCAATTGTCTCTGAAAATTTTTTGGTGACTTGTTGCTGACTCGCTGACATTGTGCCTTATTCTGAGTTCCATGTCATCCCTAGAATTGTGATTTCTGTTTCGGTATATCTTCCTTCCACCTTCCAAATAGTGGATAATTGTAGTGAATTAGTCACCCACTTTGACCACATCAGTTGTATTTTCTTCATAAATTAACTCATGCTATAGCAAGAGGCTGCTTTCCAATTCAGTTCCTGCAGCAAAGTCATCCATGAACATGTTCTAAGATTCGTCTGAAGGAACCAACTCTGTGATTGTTTCTAACGTATTCTCACACTAAATTGTCATAAGTGCATCTTAGGTCATCATTTCTGCATAGCCTTTTCTGTAAGACAGCAAAACGCCTCTCAGCATTGTGAAAGCTATTAGGTAGAACAACAGTGGATATTCGAGGGAAGCTAACTACTCATCGTTGATCCGCAAGCATGTGTGTTGCCCGAAACTTTTTCAGTACTATTGCCTATTTCTCACTCATTAATCGTTCTTGATTGATACTCATTCCAATAGAGTCTAAGTTCCAAAAGCTGTGTGTAGTGTCATTCAGTTCTTCAACAGTTAGATTTATGAGATTAGTGGTTGTGTGTTCAGCTAAAACATCCAGGCAAAATCCACTGAGGATCCACCCAAGTTTAGAGAGAAACTGTGCTAGAGATGGAGAAATGCATATCGGCTCTGCATCGTCCACTATTTCCAGTTAGTAATCAGCTCCAGTAAGTAATTCTATAGGAATATCCGCTTTCCCTTCAGTGGGATACACCAGTTGTAAGTGTAGGAAATTTTTATTTATTGCAACATCTTTGGGCACACTTGGATGTTTCGTGGTGTTATGTATACTCTCGAAATCATTGAGCCTAACATGAGCATTGCTTAGCTTGAATCGCACAAATTTGCGAGGCATGGATGTCAAAGAAGGTTCAAATGCATCTACTGACAGAGGTCGAATATTGATATCCATAGGTTTATATTATCAACTAGATTTTAGCAAATGAACATTGGTCTGCTGCCTGCTTCCAAAATACAACATGTGAGTAAGCTTTCCTGCTGACCCTGTCTGAAGATGTGTGAAACTTGTGGATCCCATTATGGCATTGCCCACTGACCTATTAACTGGGATGATGAGTGAATCAGATTGTTTGTGGGGTAGCTTTGGTTAGTTTGAATCATCACAAATTGTTCGGTGATGACTCCCTTTGCAGTAAGAGCAGACAGCTCGTTCTTTCTTCGAAAAGTCTGTGACAGTGTGGCCTTGATTAAGACCAAATCTATTAATCATAGTTTTTTGAGGCACTCTGGAATGTCCTTTATTGTCTTGCAGTCTTGTTCTCAATTATCTTTATGTTTGCAATACACACAGTAAAGCTTCACAGTATGTCTCTGTGTTTCAAACAACCTTGCTTCAAGTTAACATTGAGAGTGGATGCGGTAGTGTGTAGCATGTCTCCTTTGAATAGTTTCTCTCTTTTGATTTTAATTATCAAATGCCGATAAATGTCTGTAGGAAAAGTGCGCAAAGTTTTTGGCACAAGAACCTTGCCATATGCATTTACTTACTTATCTAAGTATTCCAGAGCTTGGATGTGTTTAATGCATTCTGTGAGTGTCATATTAAGAGTTTCAGAAGATTCAGCTCGAGTGGATCACGATTCTTGTAAATATTCTGAGTGGGCCAGTTCTGAGCGGTTGTTGTGCCATCACCCACTTGTTTGGGCTAACCTATGGGATATCATTATTCAGGAACACACATTTCCAATAACTTGCCAGCAGCCATAAAAAGCTTAACAGCCAGTGAAATTCAGTTTAAGAGAAGCCTAAAGAATTTATTGGTGGCCAGCTCCTCCTACTCCATTGATGAATTTCTCAGTTGAACCAACTGATTTGTGTGTGTGTGTGTGTGTGTGTGTGTGTGTGTGTGTGTGTGTGTGTGTGGCTAACTTCTGCACCATTTCAGTGCAGTAATGTGTTCATTGTAAATAAGTATTTTAGTAATTCTATTTTATTATCATCATATAAATAAATAAAACATTTTTTTAAATTTTAAATTTAGTGCGATCTTAGTAAATGAGTGTTGTAAAATGATCCTTTCATATAGTGGGAAGAAAAAAACTGTCAGTCATTACACTTGGGACCTGTGGAAGGTACATTAGCTTATTCATTTTAGTTGTAAATATTTGTCATGTATTCTTGTTTTTCTGGCATGTTCTACATCCTGGAGGACCTCCTCCCTACAGATCAGTTGGAATGAAAGCAAATCTAATCTAACGTAATCTAATTTTAGGACCACATATTTAAGAATAGTAGACATAGAAGCATTCCTGTTGATACAGCTTTGAAACTGTTCCCAAAATCTGGGCCAGGTCTCAGTGTCGCCAGAGAATGGTTTAAACTTAATAGATGGCATCTTAATTGGCATAGGGATCCAAATCACTAACGAGATTGCATCAGTCACACATGATGTCACTGTAGAAGTAGACAAGTTTTTTCTTAATACCTTCTTGGGCCTCGTAAATTGAATGTTTCAGCTTGTCAGAATACCCGTAGCAAAGAACTAAGTCCTTGTTGCACTCCTCATCCGAGATAAGACGGTGTAAAATGTCATCAAGCTGTGAGAGAAGTAACAACTCTTATTCCAAGCATGTCTTGCGATATTTAATATCCTCTCACAGTGTGTCATATGAACATTATTTAAGTTTGGATACTAGACACATGACAAGACCTCTCTTGATGAGATTGTGTTCTTTCCAAACCTTATAACTCTTAAAGTGGCATTGTTGTTCTTAGCATTTAAAATAAATGCTGTGCATGCTGTCAAAATATTCCACTGTTTCAAATAAGCCAAGACTGACTAAATGAAACAATTCACTGGTCAGAGATGCTAGTGCCTACCACACAACAATTGACAAGTCATTTTAAATTAAATATGTACAATGATATAATCTTTTTTGGGTTAGACAAGACACTTCCTAGTATTTTTCTAATGGCAGCAGCAGGCTATGTGGGCCATGGTTATTCTCTTCTCAGCCACAAGAGCAGTGGTCAGCATCAGTAATCTGTTTAGTGTGCCTACTCTACAGCACACACTTGTGGAACCTTTTTAATATTGTAGCAGCTGTGTCCTCCATCAGTGGCAAGAAGGTGGCAGTGTATTGCCCAATGACATCCATCAAGCTCCCTGTTCACAAGTTTTAGCACCACAAAATTCCGTCAATTTCAGAAAGTAAGAAAATACAAGCCAGCCACATTAACAGAGTGTTTATTTACATAACTACAACAGCAAGGCAGTCAATCAATGATGTACAACATTGAAGACCTTCCACAGTGGCAATTAATGATCAATGGGCACAATGGAAATGAATGCTAGATACATTCAGCTATTGGACTACGTGCTTCATAAGCAAAAATAACCCACCCCACCTTGTCCAGAAAAGCATGTTTTGTGTCATGTCTGTCCTGTCATCTACTGTACCCCCATATACCCACTGTCCAACCAGACTAGTATGTCTCTTGTGACTCAATACCACCCAGGATTGGAGCAGCTGAACTGCATTATCCGCCATGGCTTTGATTACCTCTCATCATGCCTTGAAACGAGAAATATCCTTCCTGCCCCTTGCTCAGTGATGTTATGCAGCCCAACAGTGTACCTAGCAGCTCTGTTCTGTCCCCACCATGTCCCTGCATGCTCCCACGGGCAATGATAGCACCTTTCCACCCTGCCATCCTTCCCTGTTCACACCTATATCTCTTCTGTATTTCCACCTACCACACAAACAAAGATTGCTGCTTACCTCAGACTGTCACAGTAGTGTGTGTGTGTGTGTGTGTGTGTGTGTGTGTGTGAGAGAGAGAGAGAGAGAGAGAGAGAGAGAGAGAGAGAGAGAGAGAGAGACTCCCTCAGGGTTATTTGCAATAAATTCTAAATAAAAACTTTTTTATGTGTATCTGAGAGTGGTTAATTTCCTTTCTTTTAGATTGTGGTGAAGTTTATGTTTGGGATATGGGAAGCAGGACGTGTTTGCATAGATTTGTTGATGATGGCTGCATTGTTGGTTCAAGCCTTGCATTGTCTCCTAATGGACAGTACTTGGCCTGTGGGTCACGTTCGGGAGTCGTAAATATATATGAATCAGCAAGCCTTACATTAAGTTCTGCTCCTCGACCTGCCAAGATCTTACTTAATCTCACTACTGCAGTTACTTCATTGCAGTTTAACTCGTCATCTGAGATTCTTGCCATGGCTTCTGATGATAAGAAGAACGCTTTAAAACTGGTAAGTTATTATGTTGCTAGATACTTACTGTGAAACAGTGTCATATTGTCAGAAAGCAGTTTGTATCAGTTCGCATACATCACAAATTTGTGGGTTCAAACATGAATATTTACTTTTTATTTTAGTGTGTTTGTTAATTTATTTGTTTTATAAATTTTGATTTTGCATGGTAATAATATTGTGTGGAGTGCACATTAAACCACTTTGAACTTGTTTATGCAGAATTTTAGGTATCTGACAATATATTATTTACTGAACATT
Source organism: Schistocerca nitens (assembly GCF_023898315.1). Lineage (NCBI taxonomy): Eukaryota > Metazoa > Arthropoda > Insecta > Orthoptera > Acrididae > Schistocerca > Schistocerca nitens. The sequence goes on along the minus strand of NC_064614.1, from coordinate 562,697,100 downwards.
GTTAACATTCCGTTATTCTACTCAAACTTATTCTTTGACTACTGTAATTCAGTTATCTTGTTTATTTGGAAAGGTTTGGAACATCAGGATATACTTCCTGAAAGCACTGCATATGGATTCAGAAAATTGTATTTTGTTCAGGTGAAAAATGTTAGTTACCTTCAGTTATTGAAACATTATTCATATTGTAAAACACCTTCATTCCCCAGCAAGATGACAGTTTGATGAAGTTTCATAGGATTGTGTCTTTATGAGCAGTCTCTTCTTGTTTTTGTGTCATGTGTCCGTAAGTTTTGGGGTTTTGTTGACAATTGATTGGATGGTCATGATGCTTATTGTGCTCCCTTTGAATTTGTATGAATAATTTTCGCTTTTGCTCATTCACAAGTAATGTTCTCAGTTCATTTCATCCAGGAAACTGCTCAGTACAGGTTTCTCTTAACCGCTTTTCATGTATTGCAAATTTCTGACTTAAATGTCACTATTTATCCAACCTGATTTTTTACACTTGTTTCACTAGGTCGGTTAGAATAGGCCCAAGGTATTCCTGTCTGTCGTAAGAGGTGACTAAAAGGAGTCTCACAAGATTCAGCCTTAATGTGATGGTCCCCTGTCAGGTTTGACCTCCATCTTTCTAAATTTTCCCGCAGAGCATGCATTGAGATCTTTAGCCCACTTTCTCGTCGTCGCATTGCAGTCCCGCTCATTCTCCATCTCTTGGGCGAGGACACCTTCCTTTTCCACCATGCACTATGCAGTGTCGCTTTTTGTACCGATGATGACCATGAACTTCTTAGGCCCTCATTTCCAGCATGGTAGCCAGTCTGTTGTGGTGGGGCCGCCATGTACCCTGTTGGTTGTAGCCCCCTGACAACACAGGGATTGCTCTGCTGATGCCTGAGCCATTAACTCCCCATCTCCCCATATATGCCATGGAGTAGATGCCCATCTCCCTGGGGCATCAGGACTCCCAGCAATGGTCATCCTGCCAGGTGGCCGTTGCTGAGGCTGGGCGGTGCTCGTGGGGAGGGCCCCTGGTCGGAGTGGGTGGCATCAGGGTGGATGACACACTATGAAGCGTAGTACATCATCTCTTGCTGGTGGTTCGCCGCCAGCAGTTTCTAAGTGGGCAAAGTCTAACCTCAGTGGTAATAAATATAATTCCAAATCATTCCCCTCCCTGGCCTGGCCACACCATGAGAGGAACGCCATGCTAAGGATGGCAGTGAAGCTTATTCGCCCTGGTACCTCGTATGTACAAGAGTTGATGGGGAATGTTTCATGTCCACGAAGCCTCAGTTTTTTGTGGAGCATTACGACGACAAGTTTGGGGAGGTGGAGGGCTTGTCCAAAATGCGCTCTGGGTCAGTCTTGATAAAAACAGTATCCTCTGCCCAGTCACGGGCATTACTCACTTGTGACAAGTTGGGAGATGTTTCTGTTGCCATCAAGCCCCATAAGAGCTTAAATATGGTCCAGTGTATTATATTCCACAGGGACCTTCTTTTGCAGTCCGACGATGAGCTGCACACCAATTTAGAGCGGCAAGGTGTTCATTTCATCCAGCACGTCCATCGGGGTCTGAGGGATAATCAGGTTGCCTTGGTTCCTTCATCTTGGCCTTCGAGGGTGACACATTGCCCGAGAAGGTGAAGGTGATGGATGGTCAACCGCTGCGACATCAAACCATATATCCCCCCCCCCCAAATGCGGTGTGTTTGAGTGCTGAAGTTCGGCCTTATGTCTTCCTGCTGTACTTCCAGCCTCACATGTCGAGATTGCAGATGCTCATCACATCTCAATACTCCCTGTGCCCAGCCTCCCCTCTGTGTCAACTGTGGAGAGCATCATTCACCTTGCTCGCCAGACTGCAGGATTTTACAAAACAAGAGGAAAATCATGGAATATGAGACTCTGGACCGACTGTCCTACACTGAGGCTAAGAGGAAATTTGAGCAACTACATCCTGTGGCTACGACCACCTCTTCTGCCGCCGCTGCAAGAACGGTTCTCGCCCCATCAGTTCCTCACATTCCTGTCGCCTCTCAGAACCAGAAGACTACACCTGCCCCCTTGATGGTGGTGTGGGGGGGGGGGGCACTTCCCTTCCTGTTGCTCCCGCACCACCTACTTCTGGAGCAACAAACCCCCAAACATCAGGGGTATCAGTCCCCACTTCTGAGATGGAGAAGCGTAAGTCTTCTTCGGCTCCTCTCGTTAGAAAGGGGTCCCTTGGGTCACTCCCTTTCCAGGAGTGGTGGGAAAGATGACACCTGCCAGTGGCTGAAGAGCCCAAAAGCTGCTGGTTTTAGGGCTTCACACTCATCCACGGTCCAGGAGACTGAATCCGTGAAGTCTTCCCAGCCAGGGAAGCCCAAGGAACAGTGAGAGAAGTCCAAAAAGATCATCCCCAAGACCAAGCGAATAGTGGTGGCACCCACATCACCGCTATCTACAAGCTCTGTGTCCGATGATAAGGTCGAGGTTCTGGCGTCCGCTGAGGACCTAGATCTTGCTGGATCCTCAGACGCAATGCTAAGGCAATAAGTAGGTGGCAGCAGGTGACCTTGAGGTGTAACCTCCCTCATTGAATGTTCCATGCCTTCCCAGTCTCACGGTGACGTCATCCTCCAGTGGAATTGTAGCAGTTTTTCCACTGTCTGCCTGAGCTACAGCAACTGTTAAGCTTTACACTTGCTTTCTGCATTACCCTCCAGGAAACCTGGTTCCTGGCAATGCGGACCCCAGCCCTCCGCAGCTATAAAAAATATTACAGGAACTATACTGTATTTACTCAAATCTAAGCCGCACTCGAATCTAAGTCGCACCTGAAAAATGAGACTCGAAATCAAGGAAAAAAAAATTACCAAATTTAAGCCGCACCTGAAATTTGAGACTCAAAATTCAAGGGGAGAGAAAAGTTTTAGGCCGCACCTCCAAATCGAAACAAAGTTGGTCCATTATAATATGAGACATAATTTAGGTCGAATGAATGATGATACAGCTACAGTAGTTTGGTTCGAGTCGTAAGCTTAGCAGTTAAGCTTTACCAGGTAGCCATTGATATGCGTCAGGTGCTCCATCCGTATTTATACAGGTACCCTTCCTTTTTCACTTGCTTCGTATGGTTTGAATTGATTGCTTATTTTTCTTTGATCTGATAAGTGCCGTTCTCTTTGTTACAGGTGTTTACGTCTTTCTAAGCTGAAAATGCATTACTGTATTGTGCCATGCATAGTTTGTCGCTTTCTGATAATGAGTGTTTACGGCCTGTCGCCGCTCACCGCATGGCTTGCTTTTGTGCACGGTACCGTGTCTTACAATTTAAAAAAAAAAAAAAGAGAGAGAGAGAGAGAGAGAGAGGAATCGCCTCATTAGCGAAACAATGGCAAGAGACTGCTATTTGTTGTTACTTACACTGCTGCTTACTTTGATTATGATCAACAAGAACCAAATAATAGACTGCGTATAATAGATGATGTTCTGAACGAGAGTTTAACGAAAATTTTTCTCCCTTTGAAAATCTTTGCAGACACCTCTTTAGTACATTACATTTTGCACAGAAATTAGTCATCTTAAATGTAAAAATCCAGTCAATTGCTGTGCTTCGTTTCTGACTATCACTATTAGGCATAAGAATAATATGAATATAAACACAACATGATATGTGAATTCTTCCGCGTTTGCTGTTATCTCACTCTAGTTTCGTAGTTTATTAGGGTGACAGGATTTAAATGAGATAGCTGCAAACACGAAAGAGTACATGACAAAATGTTTATATTCGTATTATTCTTATGGTGAAGAGAATACTGCATGTGATTCACAATTCATAAAAGTTCCTATTAGCAACCAACTCTTCTCGCAGGCAGAAAAAAAATTCAGAATGTAGAGTTTCCCATATTGACAAACATCCCAAACAGTATTGCCAGTCGGATTTTCGTAGTACATTGAAATGCTGCTACATTCGAAGATGAACAATACGAAATTTGTATTTACTTCGCTGGATAATGTATGAAAATGCAATGGTCGAAACTTGGGGCGGAGAAAAAAAGCTCGCCTTCCACCTTTTTAATTTATTTACGGACGCAGAGGTTTTGGTGCCAGTATTTATCTTTGTGCCTGCAAAGCATGCCCGTGTAGCGCTACATATATTAGACGGCAGAACTTAGTTGTGGCGGCACCTACCAACATTTTACAGAACTTCCGCTTACTTTGCACTCGATTCTAAGCCGCAGACGGTTTTTTGGATTACAAAAACCGGAAAAAAAGTGCGGCTTAGATTCGAGTAAATACGGTAGTGACTATAATAGAGTGTCAAGTGGAGTTTTCATTTATGTCCTAAACTCAGTCTGTAGTGAAACTGTGGCCCTTCAAACCCCTCTTGAAGCTGTGACGTGTCAGAATAAGGACGACACAGGAAATAACTGTCTGCAATGTATATCTTTCTCCAAATGGTGCAGTACCCCTGAATGTATTAGCTGCACTGATTGATCAACTCCCTAAACCTTTTCTACTTTTGGGAGATTTTGACACCCATAACCCCTTGTGGGGTGGCACCGTGCTTACTGGCTGAGGCAGAGATGTCGAAACTTTACTCTCAGTTCGACCTTTGCATTTTGCCTCTTAAATACTGGGGCCGCCACACAATTCAGTGTGGCTCATGGTAGTTACTCAGCCATTGATGTATCAATTTGCAGCCCAGGACTTCTCCCATCTGTCCACTGGAGAGCACATCACGACCTGTGTGGTAGTGACCACTTCCCCATCTGCCCCGGTGTCAGGCCCACGGACGCCTGCCCAGATGGGCTTTAAATAAGGCAGCCTGGGAACCTTTCACCTCTGCTGTCACCGTTGAGTCTCCCCCACATGGTAACATCGATGTGATTGCTGAGCAGATGACTACAACAATCGTTTCTGCAGCAGAAAACGCAATCCTTTGCACTCATGATGCCCCCGGCAAAAGGCAGTCCCTTGGTGGTCCCCGGAAGTCGCTGAAGCAATTAAGGAGCATTGGTGAGCTCTACAGCGGCATAAGTGGTACCCTTCCCTGGAGCACCCCATAGCCTTTAAACGGCTCCATGCCCACGTTCGCCAACTTATCAAATGGTGGAAGCAGGAGTGTTGGAAGAGAGAAGTCTCGACCATTGAGTGCCGTATGTCACCTTTCCAAGTCTGGGCAAAGATCAAACGTGTTTTCAGGTACCAGACCCCAACAGGTGTTCTCGGTGTTAACATAAATGGCGTGTTATCTACCGACGCAAAATGGTGTGTTATCTACCAATGTAAACGCGATTGCCGAGCACTATGCTCGAGCCTCTGCGTCACAGAATTACCCCCCAGCCTTTCGCACTCTCAAACGGCGGCTGGAAGGGAAAGTCCTCTTGTTCACTACACACCACAGTGAATCCTATAACGCTCCATTTACAGAGTGCGAGCTTCTCAGTGCCCTTGCACATTGCCCCGACACAGCTCCTGGGCCAGATCAGATACACAGTCAGTAGATTCAACATCTTTCATCTGACTACAAGCGACATCTCCTCGTCACCTTCAATCGCATCTGGTGCGATGGTGTCTTTCCATCACAATGGCGGGAGAGCACCATCATTCCAGTGCTGAAACCCAGTAAAAACCCAATTGATGTTGATAGCTATCGGCTCCTCAGTCTCACCTACGTTCTTTGTAAGCTGCTGGAACATATGGTGTGTAGAGGGTTGGGTTGGGTCCAGGAGTCATGTGGCCTACTGGCTGCATGTCAGGGCGGCTTCTGCCAGGCTCGCTTTACCACAGGTAATCTTGTGTCCCTAGAGTCTGCCATCCAAACAGCCTTTTCCAGATGCCAGCACCTGGTTGCCGTCTTTTTTGATTTACGAAAAGCTTACGACACCACCTGGCGACATCATATCATTGCCACATTATACGAGTGGAGTCTCAGATGCCTGCTCCTGATTTTTATCCAAAATTTCCTGTCACTTCGTACTTTCCGTGTCAAAGTTGGTGCCTCCCGTAGTTCCCCCCATATCCAGAAGAATAGGGTCCTGGAGGGCTCTGTATTGAGTGTATATCTGTTTTTAGTGGCCATTAATGGTCCAGCAGCAACTGTAGGGCCATCCGTCTCACCTTCTCTGTATGCAGACGACTTCCGGATTTCGTACTGCTCCACCAGTACTGGTGTTGCTGAGCAGCACCTACAGGGAGCCATCCACAAGGTACTGTCATGGGCTCTAGCCCACAGTTTCCAGTTTTCAGCCGCAAAGTCGTATGTTATGCACTTCTGTCAGCATCGTACCGTTCATCTGGAACCAGAACTGTACCTTAATGATGATCCACTCACTGTAGTGGAGACATATCGATTCTTAGGACTGGTTTTCGATGTGCAATTGACTTGGCTTTCTCACCTTCGTCAGCTTAAGCGGAAGTGCTGGCAGCACCTCAATGCCCTCCGCTGCCTGAGCAACACAAACTGGGGTGCAGATCGCTCTATGGTGCTGCAGCTCTACAGAGCCCTTGTTCAATCCCGCCTTTACTATGGGAGTCTGGTTTATGGTTCGGCGGCGCCCTCAGCATTGCGTTTACTCGACCCAGTGGACCACTGTGGCGTTCGTCTAGTAACAGAAGCTTTTACGACGAGTCTGGTGACCAGCGTCCTTGTGGAGGCCGGAATCCCTCCATTGTAGGTTAGGCATGCACAACTGCTAGCCAGTTACGTTGCCCATGTTCGTAGTTCTCCTGCGCATCCGAATTACCGTCTCCTTTTCCCACCCACTGCGGTTCATCTCCCGCATCATGGGGGGAGGTCGGCTGGCATGTTACAGTCGTCATCTCTCATTTTCATTTATTTGCCATCTTATGTTGGTTTGTTATAGTCATTGCTAATCATCATTCTTAATTTGCAGCACTTATCTCATCAAGCTTCATTTAATTCCATGCTTATTCCTGTTTAACTGCAAATTAATGATTTACAGCCATCTCCTTTGAAAACAGAATACATTTTTTGTTAAATCTGGCTACCTCTCCGAACTCCATTTTCAGGTAGAGTTGTACACTATCTTGATGCAGTGTAATTGAAGCTTTAGCTTTGCTTTGCTCTCAGTGAATTGAACTGTGTTTCGCTTTTGGTGGCAAAATAAATTTTCTCACTTTACATTTTACAAATCTACTGGAAGTAAAATATATTTTACTCAGTTAAATGTTTCTGATTTTATTGTAGAAGTTGCTGATTACTTTCAATCCAGGAAAGTAGAAGTTTAAGGTTGTAATTTGGCATAATAATAGAAACACATTTGATACAGAACTCACTGTTTTCAGGTCCTCCCCTTATAGATTACATTAGGAAATTGAAACAGTTTGACTTAATAGCTATTTATTTAACATGCCAATTTTCTCACAAATGACAACACACGCAGATTTAAATTGTTTGATATCTTTTGTATCTTCTAGGGACAATGTTTGGCAATTATTTCTTGGCACGCTTACCAGGAAAATTATTATGATTTAATATTAAAATTTTCTACCTATCTGTGGCTTTCATAGTTGTGTGTTTCAGGTTCACTTCCCATCGATGACTGTCTTTAGCAATTTTCCAGCATTTGAGTCAAAAATTTCCAGGCCACAGTGCCTGAACTTCTCTAGAAACAGTGGTTATTTGTCTGTGGGAAATAACAAAAGTACTGCTCTTCTGTACAGGTTTGTATTTGCTTTTTATATATATATATATTCTTCAGTGTTAAAATGGAAAATCTTCACATAATTGTGAGACTCATTATTCTGTTTACAGGCTGAAACACTATGGGAACTACTAAGGAAGAAAAGTGTTATTTTAATGAAGTCAACATTTATGGAATAATTGACTACAGAATTGCCATAATTATGCTTTTCCTGCATTTGTGTATATCAGTAACTCATGTTTGTCAAATGTGAAATGATCTAAGACAAAATAATAGTGAATATACTGATAATTACAGAACTTATTACTGTTGTCACTTATGTGTAATTAGTTACAGTTTTTTTTCTATCCTTCCTTTTACCCAATACTTGATTACAGTTATTAATGATTGTTTCAGAACAAAACTATGTTCACTCCAAGGGAAAAGTCTGTTTGCAGTGCCTACCAGCACCAGAGGACATTCTATAAGAATTAGCAGTCATTGTCAAATATTTTACTGTCCATAAATAAATTAAGCCATTGTTGACTAGTTGATGAGTCCTTTAATGACAATAGCTGTTTCTGCCAACAGCCATCTTGCTCTGTCCCATCAGCATTAATGTTGATGCCCTGAAACTGTTATGTTGGCCCTTCCTTTGCTTCTTCTCCATCTGGCACACCTCTCAGCATACAAGCATCTAATCTCAACTTGGCTTTACAGTGTTCAGCGTTTCTTGTTGTCGGTGTCTTTTCCACTGTGCAGTTTATCTTTTGCATACCCTCCCAGCTCTTGTCTTGTTGATTTAGATCCTGTATCCTTATCCCATGTTACGGCCTTGCTCTTGCCTTCTTTCGTTTCAGTAGAGTCTGTTGCCTTTTCGTCCCTCTATTTAATTCCATTGCTGCCCCCTTCCATTAGACAAATTAATGTGAAGCAATTATTTTTGTTCTTGCTCTCTTTTTGTACATAACAACTCAGTTGTAGGTGATTTAGGTCTTCTCACTTTTTATTTGATAAGAGATGTTAGTTTGGAAACTAAGAGACCCTCAGCTTATTTTCGTCATTTGCAACCTTTTGCTTAAGACAGTGCTGGATCATTCTTAACATTTTGTATATAGAATATTACAGTAGTTCAAGAGATAAAGAAAACTCTTTAATAAGAGCCAACGAGTTCTCAATAATGGTTGTAATGCAGATTTATAACTTAAGTTTGCTAATGAAGATACATAGAGAAATCATAGTGTATTGGTAACATTACTTGTAACATCTTTTGCATCTATACACAGTGTGACAGAGGGTACTTTCTATTCGACTGTGTGTTAAGATCATATGTCATATCTGCCAAGAAATTTTCGGTTTGTTTACAAACCTGGTTAGATAAAAAAAAAACATGATTTTTTTTCCCTCTCAATACAAGGCATCATTGTAGTATTCTAGCAAACCTTTTCAAAATTCTAAGAATACAAAATCAATAAGTCATTGGCAATGATTTTAATTTCTAGTTAGAAAAGGAAAAAACAAAACAAAACATCATTTGTCCATTTGTTAGTTTGTATTTAATGATTGAGTATTTCCTCAGCTGTAAAACCATTAACCAGTAGATATTGATGTGATATATGCTTCTTGACTAAACATTCTCTGTCAAGTGTGGGACAAAAAAACACAAATATATTTAAAAATGTTTCTGTTAAAAGTAATTATGGCAGTGAAAAGCCCATTTCTCATATGGATATTTGAAATTAAAAATTGTTTAACTTTTTTTAAGTATCGTTTTTTGACTTTGGCAAATGGGATAGCATCATCTGGAAAGAAGATAACTAATTTTCTTCTCATTCCATGTGATTATTAATACAACTGTTTGTCTAAGTCCGATCGATCAGTGTGAGCAAGAGTTCATGGTGCAATAACAAGCATAAGCAATTTATTAATATTTTTACAGATATGTGAAAGTATCAACAACTGTAGACTCACCCATGTTACAAAGGTAAAAATAATCAGAGCAATACAGATGCAGTTCTTTGTGTTGGAGCAATGCACAAGAAGGTTCACTATGCCCTAAGCTCCATGAACATTTCCTCAAGATGGATCTTGCCCCATTTGATACACAGGATGTTCAAATTTTGTAATTAAACTTTAGCTTCAGTTGCACATTAATCTATTGCTATGACTGATTGTGATTGGTAATTAATTTCCATACAATTGAGCTACCAAGTGATCTACAGGCATGTAAACAGGACTGGAATTGTAGCTAACAAGGAGAGGTCCCCAGTAGTGGGACCGACTTTTTGAAACCACCTATACGGTACAGTGATGTAGATTGGGTCCTGGGTATTACACCCTGCAGCCATTCACCAGGTGGGCCCTCATTTGCGAGTAAGTGACAAAAAAAAAAGGGGGGGAATTTTGTCTTATTCATAGATCCTTAAAAATGATAATGCTATACAGGGCAGTGGTGCAGAATAGTGGTCAAGTTACAGAAGGCCATGGGTTTAATTCTTATCAGGTTCCATGTTTTTTATTTTCAAAATCTGTATCGAAATGACTTCTATCATTAAGTGTATTCTGTTAACTGGTTTAAATGCAATGTTTTAAATTTCTAATGATTTGTCATGTCATTTCAATCAACATATTTCATTTGCCCATATTTTGTCTTCCAGCCATTCTTTTGTCATTTGGGATCTTTATGCATGTGATTTTATGTATTTTCATGAATTAACTTTGATTTAATTTCTTACATTGTATCATTTTATACTTTTGTCCATGTTGTTGCATATTTATTACTTCTCTTCCCCTTTTTCCATGAATTTTATTTTATTTACATTTAATATTACAATAGATAAATAAAAGATAATTAAAATAAAATGCACAAAGTTTCCAATCCTTTTATTTTCAAGAGAAATAACAGGAAATGAATAATTAGTACAATGATTAAAATGATGTGACAAAGGATTAGAAATTTTAAAAATATGTTTAAATCAATTAATTGATCAAAAATAATGATCAAAATCATTTTGATAAAGATTCGAAAATAAATTTGTAAGCACTTGACAAGATTCGAACTAACAGCTGTTCTGTGTACTATTATCATTTTTAGGGCTCTGGGATGTCACACCTAATTAAAAATATTTTTTCATCAAATGGCTGCAGGGTAGGATACAGATCCTGTACTCAACCTACTTTACACGCTGCCCTCCATTTTCCCCACCTTCGTGCCTCAAAACCTGACGCTGCACCTGTTGGCGTTCTATTTCACGCACACCCCATCAGACAGCCCTCTTCCCTTGCCTCACCTGTACAGAAGTTATCCCTTCCCCACCTTTGCTGCTGCCATCCCACGTGATAGTTACAGTGGGGCCTGAGCTGCTGGATGTGGTGGCCAGATGTGCGTGAGGTGTGCTTGCTTGTGTGAATAAATGGTGTATGTTTGTCTTTTTCTGACAAAGGCTGTGCCGAAAACGTACTTGTCTTTTAATTGTGCCTGTCTGCAGCTTGGCATGTTATCTTTATGGTAAGTAGCACTCTGTCTTTTTCTATGTTGTTGTTATTCCTACCTGGAGTTTTCATTGTTTAAAGTAGGTAAAGGTGGTTCTCACTAAAGGTTGACTGTATCACATATTTTCTTATATTTGACATTGCTGCTCACCATATAGCAGAGATGTAGAATCACAGCTAGGCACAACAAAGAGACTGTCAAACAAGTAAACTTTTGGCCAAAAAGGCCTTAGTCCAAATTAGTGTGCACACACACACACACACACACACACACACACACACACACACACCCGCGCGCGCGCGCAGAGAGAGAGAGAGAGAGAGAGAACTGTCTCTGGCTGCCGAGGCCAGCTGCTGCTTTACATTCTAGTATTGTATATTTCATAATCCCAGTTAAAATTTCTTCCTGTCTGGAAGGTACTGTATTCTTTTGATCCCTGACATCATAGATTTATCATGGGTTTAATATTACATAGCCAGTAATGGGGAAATTTTTGCTTGCAAAAAACGAGGTAGAAGATTTTATTTTTTTGTCTTGTGTATATAGAGATTTTCTCCTATTACTTGGAAACTGCGTCCTACTGAAAATTTACCGTTACCAAAATGAAAAACATTAAATTTTGTGTCAAATCATCTATTTAAATGTGAAAATTGGTGCAGCTGTTCATCCCCAATCAGTTGTCAAAGTTCAATCATTTTTACCAATTTGGCTAAAAAGTCGGCTCCAACAAATGTATCTCAAAAGTCGAGTTACGAAAGTTATAGAGCATGAAATTTCATGTTGTAAAAGCATCTAGTTTCTCAGTTTAAAGCACTATTAAGTTTTTTTACAAGCCAAAGCAATTCCATTTTGTTGTTTTACTTTTATGTCAAAATTATTCAATGAAATGAAATTTCTATTGTGAAGAGTGCTCTCTAATGAGTACACATGTGTTCTCTATGTATTAGTTTCTAATTTTCTTCATTCATGTGTATTTTTATTCATTTTTATCCTTGCCTTAATTGGTAAGAGTGGGTTGCCAAAATTAAACCCAAGTAAATAGTAATGGTCATTATTATTTACCTATGAGTAACAAAAAATTTTTAGAAAAGAAAAAAATGAAAGGGTGTGATAACATTTAAAAAAAATTAAATATCAGATATTAACATTTTATCAAATTTCAATTCCATCCAGGTAATTTGGGAGACTACAGCAGCCCCAGCATCCAATCTTCAGGATCCATTGCATGCCTTCACCTACTCCTTCATCTTGGACCATACCTTTGATCCCTTCCTCATCCTTGTTGAGCCCAATTTCTGGAGTGTTCCCGCAAGATAAGCCACAACAGTGTTTGCATGTTGAGGGGCAGTTCAGTCCAGAATTGCAACACCCACATACTGCTGTGCATCCTGTTTTGTATGTGCAGGAAACCATCTTCAGTAGTGCATGTGGTTAAGCATCTTTCATCATGCTTACTGGAAACAAGGCTAAGTTTTTCTTCCAGCCCCTCTAGCATGGATCAGTTTTCTTCCTCAGCCAAAATTGCATCTGATGGTTGGATTGCAATGAGTGCCACCTTGCTAAATCCATTGTTGGTGCTATTAAGTCTTGAGAGACTGAGGGTTTAACAAATTCAGCAGCTTGCACCTTGCGGTGTGGCTGTTGCTCCATAAGGTATAGTAATTTCCCTTTTCCTTGATAAAAAAAAAAGATGATGTGGTATCCTGTGAAGGCATGGCTAAAAAGGGCAAATGTAGGATCGAAATTGAAAGAATTACTGGAATACCACACTCCTGCTTATTTTCTTCTTCCTGGTTTATGGAAGTACAAGTTGTTGTTTTTGTTGTTGTTTTTGTTGTTGTTCTTGTTGCTGCTGCTGTTTCCTCAACCCGTTATGAGAACAAGCACGCCAATGTACTCGCATAAGATTGCCACACTGCTAGACTCGGCAACTTAAGAAATAGCCAACGTCACTTCATGCTTCCAGCTCATCTGACTGTTAAGCAGCTTCACACATAAATCAGGTGACAATATCCATTTTACGTATTTTAACACACATGTAACAATGGGCTGTTTTTATGGAAAATGTGTTACACATTTTACCCCAAAATAAATGTCATGATGCTTAACTGCGAATATTTCAAATGTACATATTTGTCACTTGGTGTTAAGGCGATATTAAATTGATGGAGTATACATACTTTGTAAATCTTCTGACTGATGGACAGTGAACGATAGGCATCCAGTTCAGTCAGTGTCTACACACGTTTTAGGCCACAGTAAATGAAATGATTTCAATTAATTTAAAATTAGCCAACTTATATTTAAATGGATCATAACAATGTCTTGCAGATTGCTTTAATGCATAGACATAAGAAGAATTTACATATTCTGCTGTTGCTACCATGATATCCCTTAAGCTATTTGACATGTATATTTTTTTCATTTGAAAATGGCTTGCAGTCAAAATTCGTTGTTGTCAATAAATGCAGTGAAGGTATTTTTCTTCCATCAGCAGACCATTTAAAAATGCCTACTTTACAAGAAATGACGAAGATTCATTAACAACAGTACTTCTCCAATGTTATGTTTAATTTACTGTACGATATGTCATTTTTCTTACAGTCATATCTCTCTCAGTATCTTTCTATGATCCTCTCATACATTTTGATCCAACCTGTTATTTTCATTCCTAAATATACTATACTACTATCTTCCTGTGTCAGTTTTAAAACAGTGGCATAAAGCTGCATGCAGTCCAAAAGTTGGTCTGGACACCACTTTGCTTTACTAGCCATGATCTTTGACCTTTGAACTGATTTATCCACCCACTTGAAGGGAGACGTACAATCCAATATGGACACTAAATGACAGTTTGATGTGGCACTTTTTACATTAACAAGTTATTGCTAGAGGTGAAAATGCTGGTAACTGACAGAAAAGATCATTTCACGGATTGGAGATCAAACCTAATGCCTTTGGATCTCCATACCTCAGTTAAATATTCCACCCATAAACTCAAGTATTTCATGATTAGTCCATAGCTTCTTAACCCCTGCTTTTGGTACACTCCATGTTCATTCGTATCTTAATTTTTTCCTTCTATTCCTCTTCTATTGAACTAATCTTTATGCTTTTACCTAGGCCATTGGTCACTGTGTAAGAGAATTTCCACTTTGTCTCATTCTGACCTAAATTTTTGGTAGTCCCTCGTGCTTAACCATACTGTTTTTCTCAAATGACTTGGATGAATTGAATAAAAAACTGCTGTCAGGTGCCGATGTCACTGAAAACAAATATTTGGCAGTAGTGGGAAGCACGTTTTATGGGTAACGTGAATGCCACTTATCATTTTCCATGCATTTAAAAAATCTGTCTGATTTCTCAGTTTGACAGATAATTTCATTTGTTTGCCATTGTGATTAACTACAGTTAACAATAACACACAGAGTACCATTATCAGTATTTTACTGTTGCTTCCCATTTGATGTTATCAGGGAATCCAAGAATTAAAATCAAAGGCACATCATCAGTTTTAATATTTAACTGTTGCATATGTCAATATAATAGAAGTAAAGAGTTATATAAAGAAAAGCAACTAAAAATTATGGAAAGGGAAAAGCGAGTGGGTAAAGATCAGATCGGCGTTGCAATAGTGAAAGGGGGAATTTGACAGACCACTGAAAGAAATAAGTTAAAACAAGGCACCTGGAGTAGACAACATACCTTCATAATTATTAATGCCCTTCAGAGACCCAACCACAATAAAATTGTTCCATCTGAAATGTGCGATATATGTGACGGAAAAAATGCCCCCAGCTTTCAAGAATATAATAATCCTCATACAAATAAAAAAAAAAAAAAAGGAGGGGGGGGCGTAGGTGTTGGTAGACATTTAACAAACCATCAGTTTAGTAAGTCACTAACATTAAGAATGAAAATACTGGTGAAACCAACTTGGGGGAAGATCATCTTGGATTCCAGAGACAGGTAGGAACACACAAAACAGTACTGTCCCTATCTGTTATCTTAGAAGGTGGGTTTAAGAAAGGTATTTGCAGGTACGGAAAACATGTTTAACTGGTATAAACTCTTTTAAATTATGATGTTACCACGTGAGAAACAGGAGGTGAAGGGTAAAACTTGTAAAAAAGAATCTGCAGGCATAAAAGTCAGAGGAAATAAAAATAAGGCACTAATTGAGAAGAGAGTATAACAGACTAACCACCCTATTATCCAATATTTTCATTTAGCTTACAGTAAAAGAAACCAAAGATCAGTTTGCAAAGAGAATTGAAATTCAGGAAGAAGAAACAAATATTCTGAGAATTGCTGATGATGATGTAATCCTGCCCAAGATGGCCAAGAACCTGGAAAATCCATTGAGTGGGATGGTTAGTATCTTGAAAAGAAGTTTTAACCAACTACAGATTACCTCTGTCCAATAAAGACATTCACGAAAGTAGTCAGGTGCTGACTTTTTATTTTTAAGCTCAAACACCATGCTAAAAAAATTTGAAGTAAATGCAGAGAATACTGCTGAGCTTCATTGTGCATTCACAGGTGTTCTGGCAACTCCTACACAGCCCACCCCTCTCCCTGTAATGGGACATCCTCCTCTAGCATTACTTTCCATCAACAGTAGCTGTCAACATCAGCATTATTTTTCTAATTTTGGACAGGTCAGTATTATCTTTTTGCTTTTCTGAAAACTTCCATATCATTTTATACACAGTATGTATATTTCAAGCTAAAATTTATGAAAACGAATTACTTTATAAAATATTTTTGTTATAATCGATAAGTACTAGTTCTGAATGTACAGTTAAAAAAATTTTTTTTTTTTCGAAACATTTGAAATTATGAATTATTTGCACACTTAAAATTCCTATTATTAATTACACAGACCTGCACTGTTTACTTTGTTTATTTCTGGATTCATTTATGAAATAATAATGTAATGAAAACAAGTAGGAATTCATTTGTTCAGAAAAATTGTAAACTCTTTGCAGTATTGTGATTTTCACAGTGTGTGGAGTCATAAGCTTGTCTCTGATGTTATCGGATGTATTTTTGCATAATAAGTGCGAACAATGTAATTTCGACTTTGGTAATGTGAAAAATCACCCCCCTCCCCCTTGCGGGTTCCGGGGTAAGAATAGGCCCGCGGGTTTCCTGCCTGTCAAAAGAGGCGACTAAAAGGAGTCCCGCATGTTTTGGCTTTTATGTGATGGTCCCTTGTAGGGTTTGACCTCCATATTTCAAAATTCTTCCGAAGAGCAAGCCAATTGGGGAAGGGCGTATTACATGGTGCATTGTGTCCATCGTGTATTGAGACCTTTAGCCAGCTTTCTCATTGTCGCATTGCAGTCCCGCTTGTTCTCCATCTCTTGGGCGAGGATACATTCCTGGGTGCGATTTCCACCAGGGTGGTTGTAGCCCCCTGACAACATAGGGATTGCTCTGCTGATGCCTGTGCCGGTTAACTCCCCACATATGCCAAGGAGTAGATGCCCATCTCCCTCGGGCATCGGGACTCACCAGCAATGGCCATCCTGCCAGGTGGCCCTTGCTGAGGCTGGGTGGCGCCTGTGGGAGGCCCCTTAGTCAAAGTGGGTGGCATCAGGGCGGATGACCCGTAATGAAGCGTGGTAAATCATCTCTTGCTGGTGGCCAGCCGCCAGCAGTCTCTAAGGGCTCAATTTAATGCAAACATGTATGATCCCAAATCGTTCCCCTCCCTGGCCACACCATGGGAGGAACGAAAGTCAAAGGATGGCAGTGTAGCTTATTTGCCCGCTACCTATTATGTACGAGAGCTAATGAGGAATCCTTTGCGCCCATGAAGCCTTAGTTCTTTGTAGAGCATTTAGAGGACACGCTTGGGGAGGTGGAGGGCTTGTCCAAAATGAGCTCTGGTTCAGTTCTGATAAAAATAGCATCATCTGCCCAGTCATGAAGGTTACTCACTTGTGACAAGTTGAGGGATGTTTCAGTTACCATCATGCTCCCTGCCGCCGTTGGATAAGCAGCTGCCAGCAGCAAGTCGTATACTCCTAGCTTACTTATTTGTTACATAGTTTAATTCTTAATTTCTTTGCGTGTTTTGGGGTACTTGCATTGTTTAATTCATAAATTCTTTCTTTCTTTGCGTGTTTCCCTTGCGTTACCTAGGCACGGACTCGTGTTTCAGTAACTGTTGCTCAAAATCGATTAGAATGGACAGGGACTGCGATTGCTGTGTTCGGATGAGGGCTGAGTTGGCATCCCTTCGGTCGCGCAGCTTGAGGCTGTTGCCAATGGGCACCACTGTGGGGAGCCGGACTTGGGTATCACGGGGATGTCAACCTCATCCTGTCTGTCCCCAGATCGGTCTGCCGCTGTGGTTGCCCCGGTTGCTGCCCGCAGTGGGGCTGAGCCCTCGCCTGTGGTTGATTGGGAGGTCATTCCAAGGCGTGGCAGGCAGCGAAAGACGTCCCCGGAGGCTGATCAGAAAGCCTCCCCGGTGCGTCTGACAAACAGATTTCAGGTACTGTCTCTGGCTGAGCCAGATGCAGCTGCCTGCCCTGTTTCAGAGGGTGATTCTCAGCCTTCAAGGTCTGGGCAATCGCAGAGGGTGGGCTTATTGGGAGTTGGGAGCTCCAATGTTAGGCGCGTAATGGGGCCCCTTAGGGATATGGCGGCTAAGGAGGGGGAGAAATCCAGTGTGCACTCCGTGTGCATTCTGGGTGGAGTCATTCCTGATGTGGAAAGGGTCCTTCCGGATGCCATGCAGAGCACAGGGTGCAGCCAGCTGCAGGTGGTGGCACATGTCGGCACTAATGACGTGTGTCGCTTTGGATCTGAGGAAATTCTCTCTGGATTCCGGCGGCTATCTGATTTGGTGAAGGCTGCCGGTCTTGCTTACGAGATGAAGGCAGAGCTCACCATCTGCAGCATCGTTGACAGAACCGACTGCGGACCTTTGGTGCAGAGCCGGGTGGAGGGTCTGAATCAGAGGCTCAGACGGTTTTGCGACCGTGTTGGTTGCAGATTCCTTGACTTGCGCCATAGGGTGGTGGGGTTTCGGGTTCCGCTGAATAGGTCAGGAGTTCACTACACTCAGCTGGCGGCTACACGGGTAGCAGAGGCTGTGTGGCATGGACTGGGCGGTTTTTTAGGTTAGAAGGCCTTGGGAAAGTAGAGGGTGGGCTGCAATCTCAAAGGGTGCATGGCAAATACAGGACGTGCTTGGATCAAGGAACAGTCGGAATTGTAGTTGTAAATTGTTGTAATTGTGCTGGGAAAGTCCCTGAGCTTCAAGCGCTAATAGAAAGCACAGAAGCTGAAATCATTATAGGCACAGAAAGCTGGCTAAAGCCTGAAATAAGTTCTGCAGAAATTTTTACGAAGTCTCAGACGGTGTTCAGGAAAGATAGATTAGGCAGAATTGGTGGTGGAGTGTTTGTGTCTGTCAGTAGTGGTTTATCTTGTTGTGAAGTCGAAGTAGATACTCCGTGCGAATTGGTATGGGTGGAGGTTATACTTAACAGCCGAACTAAGTTAATAATTGGCTCCTTCTACCAACCCCCAGACTCCGATGATATAGTTGCTGAAAAGTTCAGAGAAAATTTGAGTCTCTTAACAAATAAATACCCCACTCATACGGTTATAGTTGGTGGGGACATCAACCTTCCCTCGATATGTTGGCAAAAATACTTGTTTAAAACCGGAGGTAGGCAGAAAACATCTTCCGAGATTGTCCTAAATGCTTTCTCCGAAAATTATTTCGAGCAGTTAGTCCACGAACACAAGCGAATTGTAAATGGTTGCGAAAACACACTTGACCTCTTAGCCACAAACAATCCAGAGCTAATAGAGAGCATCATAACTGATACAGGGATTAGTGATCACACGGTCGTTGTAGCTAGGCTCAATACCGTTTCTTCCAAATCCACCAGAAACAAACGCAAAATAATTTTATTTAAAAAAGCGGATAAAGTGTCACTAGAAGCCTTCCTAAGAGACAATCTCCATTCCTTCCGAACTGACTATGCAAATGTAGACAAGATGTGGCTCAAATTCAAAGATATAGTAGCAACAGCAATCGAGAGATTCATACCTCATAAATTGGTAAGAGATGGAACTGATCCCCCATGGTACACAAAACAGGTCCGAACGCTGTTGCAGAGGCAACGGAAAAAGCATGAAGTTCAGAAGAACGCGAAATCCCGAAGATTGGCTAAAATTTACAGCGCGCAAAATTTGGCACAGACTTCAATGCGAGATGCCTTTAATAGGTTCCTCAACGAAACATTGTCTCGAAATTTGGTAGAAAATCTGAAGAAATTCTGGTCGTATGTAAAGTACACAAGCGGCAAGACGCAGTCAATACCTTCGCTGCGCAGTGCCGATGGTACTGTTACCGATGACTGTGCCGCTAAAGCGGAGTTATTGAACGCAGTTTTCCGAAATTCCTTCACCAGGAAAGACGAATGGAATATTCCAGAATTTGAAACATGAACAGCTGCTAGCATGAGTTTCTTAGAAGGGGATACCTTAGCGGTTGCGAAGCAACTCAAATCGCTTGACACAGGCAAGTCTTCAGTTCCAGATTGTATACAGATTAGGTTCCTTTCAGATTACACTGATACAATAGCTCCCTACTTAGCAATCATATACAACTGCTCGCTCACCGATAGATCTGTACCTACAGATTGGAAAATTGCGCAGGTCGCACCAGTGTTTAAGAAGGGTAGTAGGAGTAATCCATCGAACTACAGATCTATATCATTGGCGTCAGTTTGCAGTAGGGTTTTGGAGCATATACTGTATTCAAACATTATGAATCACCTCGAAGGGAACGATCTATTGATACGTAATCAGCATGGTTTCAGAAAACATTGTTCTTGTGCAACGCAGCTAGCTCTTTATTCGCATGAAGTAATGGCCGCTATCGACGGGATCTCAAGTTGATTCCGTATTTCTAGATTTCCAGAAAGCTTTTGACACCGTTCCTCACAAGCGACTTCTAATCAAGCTGCGGGCCTATGGGGTATCGTCTCAGTTGTGCGACTGGATTCGTGATTTTCTGTCAGGAACGTCGCAGTTCGTAGTAATAGACGGCAAGTCATCGAGTAAAACTGAGGTGATATCAGGTGTTCCCCAGGGAAGCGTCCTGGGACCTCAGCTGTTCCTGATTTATATAAATGACCTGGGTGACAATCTAAGCAGTTCTCTTAGGTTGTTCGCGGATGATGCCGTAATTTACCACCTAGTAAGGTCATCCAAAGACCAGTATCAGTTGCAAAGCGATTTAGAAAAGATTGCTGTATGGTGTGGCAGGTGGCAGTTGATGCTAAATAACGAAAAGTGTGAGGTGATCCACATGAGTTCCAAAAGAAATCCGTTGGAATTCGATTACTCGATAAATAGTACAATTCTCAAGGCTGTCAATTCAACTAAGTACCTGGGTGTTAAAATTACGAACAACTTCAGTTGGAAAGACCACATAGATAATATTGTGGGGAAGGTGAGCCAAAGGTTGCGTTTCATTGGCAGGACACTTAGAAGATGCAACAAGTCCACTAAAGAGACAGCTTACACCACACTCGTTCGTCCTCTGTTAGAATATTGCTGCGCGGTGTGGGATCCTTACCAGGTGGGATTGATAGAGGACATCGTAAGGGTGCAAAAAAGGGTAGCTTGTCTTGTATTATCACGTAATAGGGAAGAGAGTGTGGCAGATGTGATACGCGAGTTGGGATGGAAGTCATTAAAGCAAAGACGTTTTTCGTCATGGCAAGATCTATTTACGAAATTTCAGTCACCAACTTTCTCTTCCGAATGCGAAAATATTTTGTTGAGCCCAACCTACATAGGTAGGAATGATCATCAAAATAAAATAAGAGAAATCAGAGCTCGAACAGAAAGGTTTAGGTGTTCGTTTTTCCCGCGCGCTGTTCGGGAGTGGAATGGTAGAGAGATAGTATGATTGTGGTTCGACGAACCCTCTGCCAAGCACTTAAATGTGAAATGCAGAGTAATCACGTAGATGTAGATGTAAGATTTTAAATATGGTCTTGGGTATTATATTCCATAGGGACCTCCTTTTGCAGTCTGATGATGAGCTGCGTGCAAATTTAGAGCAGTGAGGCATACATTTTGTACGCGTGTGCATTGGGGTCCGAGAGATAATCATGTTGCCACCAGTGCCTTCATCTTGGCCTTCGAGGGAAGGTCAAGGTGATGGTGTACTGCTGTGGCTTCAATCCCTATATCCCTCCCCTGATGCTGTGCTTTAAGTGCTGGAATTCGGCTATATGTCTTCCCGCTGTACTTCCAGCCTCACATGTCGAGATTGTGGATGCCCATCACATCTCAATACTCCATGTGCCCAGCTTCCCATCTATGTCAACCGTGGAGAGCATCATTCACGTTGCTCACCAGACTGCAGGGTCATACAGAAGGAGTGGAAAATCATGGAATATAAGACACTGGACCGACTGACCTACACTGAGGCTAAGTGGAAGTTTGAATGCCTCCATCCTGTTTGCATGACTACCTCTTACGCCACCGCTACCACTGTTCTAGCCCCATCAGCTCCACCTCCAACAATCACGTCTCAGAACCGGAAGACTACACCTGCCCCCTTGATGGTGGTCCCTGTTGCTCCTGCAACACATCCCCCCCCCTCCCCCCCCCCCCCCACACACACACACTCCGGGAAGGTCCATCCCCACTACTAAGGCGGAGAACCATCCAACTTATTCGGCTCCTCTCGCTCGGGAGGAGACCCTTGGGTTCCCTCTCTTCTCAGGTTTCCACCAGTGGGAAGGGTGACGCCCGCCAGTGGCGTAAGTGCCCACAAGCAGCTGGTCATAGGGCTTTACGATCCTCCTCAGTCCCGGAGATTGAATAGGTGAAGCCCTCGCAGCCATTGAAACCCAAGGAGCAGGGAGAAAAGTCAAAGAAGAAGACCTCAAATACCAAGGAACTTGCAGTGGCACCCACCTCACAACAACCTACAAACTCTGCATCTGAAGATGAGATGGAGATTCTGGCGTCCGCTGAGGACCTAGATCTCGCCAGAACCTCAGACATGATGGCTGTCTCTCTCTCTCTCTCTCTCTCACACACACACACACACACACACACACACACACACACACACACACACACAATCGGTGGCAGCAGGTGACCCAGCAGTGTAATCTGCCTCCTCAGTCCCTTCACGCCATTTTCGGCCATGGACAATTTCATTCTTCAGTGGAATTGCAGCGGTTTTTTCCACCACCTTGCTGAGCTCTGCCAACTTCTCAGCTTTCACCCTTTCCTCTGCATTGCCCTTCAGAAAATTTGGTTTCTGGCGATGCAAAACCCTGCCCTCTGTGGCTATTGGGGTTATTATAAAAACCGGGCAGCATATGGGAGGGTACCTGGTGGTGTCTGCATCCACATTCTTCACTCTCTTTACAGCAAGTGTGTTCCTCTTCAAACACCTTTAGAGGCTGTCGCTGTTTGGGTATGGATGCCTCAGGCTGTTACTGTCTGCAGTCTCTATCTTCCACCAGATGGTGATGTCCCACAGCATGTCCTGGCTGCGCTGATAGCTCAATTGCCACCACCTTTTTTGTTACTGGATGACTTCAACACCCATAACCCTCTGTGGGGTGGATCAGTGGCAACAGGCCAAGGCAGCGCCATTGAGCAAGTGTTGGCACAGCTCGACCTTTCTCTTTTAAATAATGGTGCCTTCACACATTTCAGTGTGGTGCATGGCACGTACTCAGCCATTGACCTTTCAATCTGCAGCCATAGCCTATTACCATCTGTCTAGTGGAGTGTGAATGATGACTTTCTGTCACTGCCACAGTGTCACTCTTCTGGGTGCCCCTGCAGGTGGGCTATGAGTAAGGCTGACAGGGACTTGTTCATCTCCATTGCCACTATCGAGCCTCTTTCCAATGACGCCATTGATTCAGTGGTTCACTCTATCATCACCGGCATCATTATTGCCACAGAATCTGCAATTCCCTGTTCTTCTGGGTCCCCTTGGCAGAGGACTGTGCCTTGGTGATCACCCAAGATTGCAGGCGGGCCCTCCAACGTCATAAGCGGCATCCATCATTGGAACACCTCATCGCCTTTAAACGGCTCTGTGGACAAGCCCGCCGCCTTATTCGCCGATGCAAGCAGAAGTACTGGGAAAGGTATGACCCACCATTGGCCTCCATACCTCTCCATCGCAGGTTTGGGCCAAGATTAGGCAACTGTGGCTATCAGACCCCCGTCAGCGTACCTGCGCTTTCACGGAATGGAGCAGTCTGTACTGACTCCGACACGATTGCAAACTGCTTAGTGGAGCATTGTGCTCAGAGTTCCGCTTCTGCGAATTACCCACTGGCCTTCCACTCCCTGAAAGAGTGGTTGGAACGTTGTAGCCTTTCATTCCACACGTGCCACCCTGAATCGTACAGTGCTCTGTTCAGTGAGTGGGAATTGCAAAGTGCCCTAGCCGCTTGCCCTGATACGGCTCCCGGGCCAGATTGCATCCACTGTCAGATGCTCAAACACCTCTCAGTGGACTGCCGGTGACGCCTCCTAGACCTTTTCAACTGAATCTGGGTTGAGGGTGAGTTCCCGTTGAGTTGGTGGGAAAGCATCATAATCTCCGTATTGAAACGTGGAAAGAACCCACTGGAGGTGGACAGCTAGCACCCCATTAGCCTCACCAACGTTCTTTGCAAGTTGCTTGGACGCATGGTGAGCAAGAGGTTCAGTTGGCTACTTGAGTCTCAGGGCCTTCTGGCTCTGCCTCAGGGTGGATTCCGTAAGGGCCGCTCTACCACTGATAATCTGGTCTGTCTGGAGTGTGCCATCCATACGGCTTTTGCCGGCAGTCAGCATCTGGTTAGCGGCTTTTTTGACATGCGGAAGGGATACGATACGTCATGGCGACATCACACCCTCTCCACACTTCATGGGTGGGGACTTTGGGGCCCGCTCATGATTTTCATACAAGATTTTCTGTCGCTTCATTCTTTCCATGTGCAAGTTGTGGCCTCCCATAGTTCCTCCCGAGTTCAGGAGACTGGGGTCTCACAAGGATCTGTCTTGAGCGTCGGCCTCTTTTTATTTGTAATTAATGGGCTCACTGCAGTGCTGGGAACATCTGTCTCAGCTTCCTTCTATGCTGATGACTTCTGCCCACTATAGCTCTACTGTCCATAGCTCCACTGGCATTGCAGCTGCTGAATGGCAGCTGCAGAGCGCTATCCACAAGGCGCAGTCTTGGGCTGTAGTGCATGGCTTCCAGTTTCAGCTGGCAACAGCTATGTTATGCATTTCTGCCGGCGTCGCACTGTTCACCCTGAGCCACGGCTTTATCTTGACGACGAACCTCTTGCTGTGGTGGAGATGCGTCAGTTTTTGGGATTAGTTTTTGATACCCAGTTGATTTAGCTCCCTCATATTCGGCAGCTTAAACAAATGTGCTGGCTGCATCTTAACGCTCTTCGTTGCTTGAGTCACACCAGCTGGGGTGCCGACGGTCTACCCTTCTATGACTGTACCAGGTGTTAATTCAGTCCCGTCTAGATTATGGGAGCCTGGCTTACTGTTTGGCAACCCCTTCTGCATTGCGGTTGCTAGACCCCACCCTTCACAGCGGGATACAACTCGCCACGAGCTTTCCACACAAGCCCTGTCACCAACATACTTGTGGAGGCTGGTGTCCCACCATTACGGACCGGCACCACCAGCTACTGGCCGCTTATGCTGCACATGTTTGTAGCTTGCATGGGCATCCCAATTACCGTCTGCTGTTCCCCAACTCGGTCATCCATCTGCCAGAACGGCAGCCCTGGCCAGGGTGTATGATCGCGGTTCACGTCCAGGCACTTCTCTCTGGGCTTTAGGTTTTCCCTCTTCCGCCTCTTTTCTGGGCCCCACTACATATACCCCCATGGTGTGTGCCCCGCCCGTGCCTTCGGCTCGATTTGGCTCGGCCTGACGGACTCAGTCCCTCCTGTGGCTCTCCACTGCCGCTTTCTTTCAAACCTTGCCGTGTTTCAAGGCTCTGATGTGGTCTATACTTACGGTTCAGTGGTTGTTGGTAAAGTCAGTTATGCTCTTACTCTAGGGGATCATTATGAACAACACTTATTGCCGACTGGCTTCAGTGTCTTCACTGCTGAGCTGGTCGCCATCTCTCGCACCCTAGAGTATAGCTGCTCCTGCTCAGGTGAGTCCTTCATTATCTGTAGTGACTCCCTGGGCAGTTTACGAGCTATCGACCAGTGTTTTCCTCGCTCTCATCTGGTAATGGCTATCCAGGAGTCCATCCATACTCTTGCCTGTTGCGGCCGCTCCGTCATTTTTCTGTAGACCCCGGGTCATGCGTGCATCCCGGGTAATGAATGAGTTGACACACTGGCCAAACAAGCTGTCAGTGCACCGGCCTTGGAGATTAGCCTTTTGGAGTGTGGCAGAAGGTACTTGGTACCTGGGGTGATGAATAGCATACCCTGCCTTCACCCAACATACTTTGGGTCAGGGAGACTACCAGTGCGTGGCGCTCCTCCTTGCGGGTCTCTTGCAAGGACTCGGTTGTCCTCTGCCAGTTGCGCATTGTCCACACCTAGATGATGCACAGTTATTTATTGCGCCATGAGAACCCACCTTTATGTCGCTGCGGGTCAGCTTTGACAGTGGTCCACATTTTGTTGGCCTGTCCACCTTTAATTGCGCTCAGGCAGATGTTTGCACTGCCTGATATGCTCCCTGCACTTTATTGGATGACACTGCAGTGGCAGACTTAGTTTTGAGTTTTTTTCATGTAGGGGGCTTTTATCGTTCGATCTAAGGGTTTCTGTCCTTTTTTGTGTTGAGTCTGGCCTTTGGCCTATGGTTTTAGATTGTGGTTTTTAGTGTTTCTTGGTGGTTGGCTTTTCCTTTTTTATTTTCATGGTTGGCCAACCACTGTCACACTCTGTGTGCTTTTAATCCCTTTTGTCTGGTCTTTGTCTGTGTCTTTGTGGTTCTTTGTCGTCCCTTGTCATCTCAGTTGCTTGTTTTTTTTTTTTTTATTCCTTGTAGGATTTTATGGCCGTGGAACAAGGGACCGATGGCCTTTGTAGTCTGGTCCCTTCATCCCCCACAAACCAACCAAAAATCAAAACACTGTATGATATAATAAAATGTGAGAAAATCAGTGGAAAATATATTTACGTTAAAAATTCTGCAAGAACAACCTTCCAATTTATTTAGTTCAAACCAACTGTGAGGAGCTGATTTTCAGCTTCAAGAATCAGACCCCTAGACAAGAACTGGAGCCATCTCAGCATGACAAGCTAAGTAAACTTGAAAGTTTATTGCAATATTTGCTTCTCTCAAATCTTCACAAAGGCTTTGCATATTAATTACTTGGACTGGGCATTGTTTAATGTGGACAATAGAAGGAAGGACGGGGGAGAGTACACCCCCCAGTAGAGTGGAGCTCCAGGAATGTGTAGGGGCATTTATATTTCACCCAACACCCAGCTCTCATGTGTACTGAAGGCGTTGCTTGAACTTCTTCAGCCTCCGGTGCTGGCAGTGATGGTACCATTTTCTTTTGTGGAGCTGAGACAGTGTTGTCCATGTCTAGTAGTGTGGAAGGTGACACTTGAGTGTTCACCATGTACATTCTCTTCGGTCAGTAATGTATGTGGATGCTCCTAAATCCGCTTTTAATGCTATACGAAGGCCGAACAAAACCAGTGACAAACCTGATGACCAAGGCTGCATGTGGCGCATAAACATGGCTTTTAATGTCCTATGCTAGCGTTCCACCATTACACCGCTTGTTGGGTGGTACCCCATGGTACAATGATGATGAAACCACAGAGGCTGGCCAATTTTGAGAACAACATAGATTCAAATTGATGCCCCTGGTCTGTGATGACATTTAAAGGGCAGCCGAAACATGCTATCCACCATGAAAGAAACATTCATGCCACAGTTTCCGTCGAAATGTCTGATAGTGGAATTGCATCCGTCCACCTGGTGAATTGGTCCACTGCAGTGAGAAGGTAACAGTATCCTTCCAATGGCAACAGAGGTCCTATGATGCCCAGATGCATGTGTGTGAAATATTGCTTTTTTAGTGGGAAGTTTCCTATCGCTTTTTCCTATCGCTTTGTGTATGTGCCATCCAACTTTGCCCCTCTGACAATCAAAGCACATTCTTGCCCAGCCACGGCAGTCCTTTTTAATATTGGCAGGGTTGCCTCAGGTTCTGGAAATCGGGGAATTTCAAACATGCCAGGGAAATATCAGGGAAGTTTGGGTGCAGCTAAGTACATGCGCTGCTTCCCTGCACCCTCATTACTACTGCTTCTCCCCTTCCTACCACCCCCACTCAACTTGCAGTCAGTGCTGCCACCACTTCTTGCCATTAGCCTAGCAGCTGTCAACGAGAGGCAGGGAGTCATGAGGAGTGGTTTGTTTGGATCTGGTTCTCAGAGACTGGAGACACAGGGGCCAGAGATGGCGGTCATGCGTGCATGAAGTGTGTCTGAGTGCTGAAAATTTGAGAATGTAATTGTCTTTTCTGCTTGCCTGTCTGCGGCTCAGCAATCACACATATGGTGAATTGCTACCTGTCCTCATCATTATTGATTCTTAGAGTATTTGAACAAGTTATCTGTTGCATGGAGTGATCATCATGGTCTCATTTCATCAACACGCTGTTTGTAGCTCCTGAATAGCTGGCCACACAACTGGATTTCTGTGATGGGCCAAAACCACAGTCTGTATCTGTAATGGTTCGAGGCTGCCGATGTGAAGCCATTCATTTCCCACTAATGTGCAGGTCCTTCCCGTCAGACCTAGTCTTAGCAGTATGCCTGCAGGCCGGGTCTGTTTGTGTGGCATAATGCAGCAGACTTCCGTTGTTGATCCATGGACCCAAGACTGCAGTACTCCTCAGCAGGCCAGAGGTCTTGGGTGATGGATTTCAGGAATTGCGACTACCTCACCGCAAGTACATTGTACAGTGTGGCGTTTTATACACATTTTATTTGTTCTAGTATATTTTAGCACTTCAGAAGTAGTTTATATGTTATAAAGTATGGACGGTAAGGTGAAGAAAATTGTGGCAGTCACTGATAAATTGTACATTATATATCATATTGTCAAAAGAAAAATCACAAGATAACTGTAAAACAATAGGTATAACACATGGATAATAACCAACAATAACAAACATAGTAGACCCAACATTTTATTGGTGGTCACCTACAGTGTTGGTTTCCACAATTCTTCCCCACCTTATACATTTTTTTCAAGAGGCCTACCTTTTTCTTAGGTTACTTCTGAAATCAGTGAAGGTATTTTAAATCAGTCTTGTGACTCAATGTGTTTCGTTTTATTGAAATAAAATAGCATCCGTGGTCCGAATGTAAAACATGTCCATCAATTTGACACGCATTTATTCCAGGTTGAGCCAGCCCATGTATTCTGTCATATAATTGCCATCACACTTTCTCAAGGACAAAAGGTCTCGGTTTTCCCTGTGACGCGTCACACCAAACTCAGAAACGTACACTGGCAGGTTGTATTTGCTACAGACATAACCAGGGTGTAATATGTCAACATAATTTGTTGAGCTGTTGGTCTGTTTCTTGTGCAGCAGCTAACTCATTTTAGTCAATAGCGTGAGAGGTCGATTCCAACCAAGATAGGAAATTGCTACGACATTCTCAGCTCCTTTTTATATGCTACAGGCCCATCATGAATTGAGCAATGAATTCAAGTTGTCTAAATTGTCGCAGTGAGCAGCCATCCCGTGTTTTTACTGAAGGTCAAAGTAGGTGGCTTGTGGTCTGTGAAAACCGTGAACGGTCTGGCTTCCACTTGTGGCCAGAAGTGTCTGGCAGCTTTGTTAATTGCCAGTAGTTCCCTGTCGTAAGTGCTCCATTTAGCTTGTGATGACGTAAGTTTATGGAGAAGCACATTCCAGGGGCTGCCAGTGGCCTTAGATGTGCTGGTGTGGAGCTGTGCCAATGGCTTGCTGGGTAGCATCCACAAGAATTGTCAGTTGCGTCTGAGGAACGGGGTGTGCCAACATAATTGACTGACGTAGGCATGCCTTGATCTTATCAAATGCCATCAGCATCTCTGGTCTCAACTGCAAAAGTTGTTTGCCCACTGTGTCCTTCCTGGCTAGTGTTGGATGTCAAAGGTGCCTGGATGGCTGCCGCATTAGACAGATGATGTCTATAGAAATTAACTGTTCCAAAGAACCACCATAGCTGGTGATGATCATTGGGGCGAGCCATCTCTTCGATAATGGCAAGTTTATCTTGCAGTGGGCTAATACCGGCTGCCATCAATGAGTATCCCAAGAATGGCATCTCACGTCGTCAAAGTAAACACTTCGATTCATTGACCGAAATGCTGTATGAATCAATGCCTTGGTAAACAGTCTTTAGTTGTAGTTCATGCAATTTCTTGGATACTGAAAAGACCAGTATGGTGTCGAGGTATGCAAAGCAGTACGGTAAACCTCTCAGTACTTCGTCGACAAACCACTGCCAAGTTTATGCCACATTTATCAAACCAAACAGCATATGGTGGTATTTGAATAAGCCAAATAGTGGCTTGACAGCCATCTTCGGTATAACAGCAGCTGCAGCTGGTATCTGGTGATACGCTTTCCGGCAATCGATGACACTAAAAATTGTCACACCTGACAGCATGTGCTTAAAATCCCTAATATGTGGTATTGGATAATGCTCGGGAATAGTATGGGTGTTGAATGCCCGGTAGTCTCCACAAAGTCTCCAGGTCCTGTCTTTCTTATTTACTAGATGAAGTAGTGCTGACCATGGGCTGTTGTATCTGTGGATGAATCCCAAGCACAGTAGTTCTTCAAATTCTGCCTTCGCTGTGGCAAAATAATCAGGAGCTAACCAGCACAGGTGCTGAGACACTGGTTGACTGGGTGTAGTCCTGATGTGGTGCACCGTTTTGTGCGTAATTGTCTGCGCACACAGCATGGATTCACAGTTTGCTATATGTGGCTTCATCCCGTCTATCATGGAATGTAGGCAGAGAACCTTGACCTACGGTGCCTTCAATGCACTGCGTACCCCAGTGGATGCTCGATAAGCCAATAGCTACTTCAACTGCGTAATGAAACACAAAATCTGCACCCAGTATTGCATCTGACACATCGGCAATAACAGAAGTCCATGTTAAACATTCTTGAAGCAAAGGTCTACATCTATATGGCATTTTCCTTAAGTCATTATTGAAGTTTGGTTTTCTGCTGTGAGCTTTGATTGAGATGGAGGAAGCTTCAAATTGGAACTACTGACAGGCAATGCACTCATGTCCGAACATAGGTGTGGCCGGATTTAATGTCTGTGACAAAGTGTCGATGGGACAGCAAGGGTAAAGAAGAAAGGTTACTTACCAGCAGTTGCCTCTCATTGCTCTCACCTCACAGTGGAAGGCGCTGGTGCTCGAACTCGTGACTGGTGGCACCTATTGCCAGCCACTTTCGCCATTTGGGTAAGTGCAGGGAGATGTGCACGGCATCGCCTCATTTCTGAAGCGACAGTGATACCAGCAGATAAGCTCATTAGACACATTGATGCCATCTTTCTTGTTCTTCATGTATATGCCTGCCTTGCCTCCAAGCAAGTCGATATCTGTCACTGCAAGCAGTCAATGTAATTTTGTAGCTCGTGCAGTTGTTGAGTAATGTTCGATAGTTGACGTAGTCGTATCGCTATAGCCTCCTGAAGGCCCATACTGCTGCATTCGAAGATCACAGATGATGTATGCCCTGCATCTAACGAGGTATAACCTGGTCAGCTAGTGAGAGCAATGATGAAATATTGCTTACATCAGAAATAGCCTCAGCCATTCTAACTGCCTCTGGCAACTGTACATCCCATATATGTTGCCGTGTCATATCTGGCAACTTGATTTTATCAACTAAGCTTTGCAAGTGCTGCCAAAATTCTGAAAGCGACTTATTTCCTCTCTTTTCACCATGTAATGCTTGTTGGATATGTTGTTCCACCGGATGACGCAGCCGCTCAAAGAGTAACTGTTTAAAAATCGTATACTTCTGTGCTGATTGTTGCTGTTTTATTGTCGAGCGCACTAACGGCGATCATAAATTTGTTATTTTTGTTTAAAATGCCATGGTGCTGAAAAGTCAGATCGAGCATGCAAGTCCTAGCAGGAATGAATTGTGTTGGGTGTATTTTTGTCTTGCTACTGTTATCTGCCGAATGGCATTCCTTGATGCGATAGTAAAGGTCAATGTAGCGTTTTTCGTGTTTTCAATGTCATGTCATAAATCTTTGAATGTGCTTCAACAAAGCGTTGCACCGATCTGTAGTGCTCCGTGTGTCGCAGGGACGTGCTGACTCTGTGGTAGACGATACTGAACAGTGCTACTTTTATTTGTCATAAAAATCAAAGAAAAAGAAGATTGTCCGTGTGCTCATCACCACAGAATAATGCTGCATTTCACTGTGCATTCACAGATGTTCTTCTGGTGACTCCCACAAAGTTATAAGATGATTATGAAACTAAGTAAAATAACAGTAGTGAAGTCTAGTCAGTTAAATCGGGCAGTGCTGACGGGACTGGATTTGGATATGAGACATTAAAAGTTTTGCTATTTAAGCAGCAAAATAGCCAACAACTTCCAAATTAAAGAGCATATAAAATGCAGACTGGCAATAGCAAAAAAAGTGCTTTTAAGAACAGATAAAAATTTAAATGTTAGAAACTCTTCTGAAAATATGTCTGGAGTTCAGTTTTATATGGAAATGAAATGAAGCTTCTGACATTTGGTGTTGTGGTGTTGTAGAAGAATGCTGTGTATAAAATGGGTAGATTGAGTATCCAATGAAGAAATACTACACTAGTTTGGTGAGAAGAGTTTCATGGCGCATTATGGCCAAAGCAGGAATAATTAATTTGGCAAAGTGTAAAAAAAAAAGAGGGAGGGAGATCAGGACTTCACTGCACACTGCAGTAAGCAATCCAAGTGAGTGTAGGTTACAGTAGTTACACAGAGATGGAGCAACTTGCACATATATACCAGTCTGGACTCGTGACCATAACAACAATGTGTAAGTATACACTTTTGATTTTGGCTGTGTGACTCATCATCATTGGCTTGAGTTACATTGAAAGTAAAGCTATTCTCAAACCAAAGGTTTGCATGAAGATTACAATACTTTGACTCATGTTAAAATCAAAAAAGTTCTTATTGAACAGCACGAATAGCTTGCT
Source organism: Schistocerca nitens (assembly GCF_023898315.1). Taxonomy (NCBI): domain Eukaryota; kingdom Metazoa; phylum Arthropoda; class Insecta; order Orthoptera; family Acrididae; genus Schistocerca; species Schistocerca nitens. The sequence continues at coordinate 562,664,700 of NC_064614.1, read as the reverse complement.
TCAGGTTTTGTTCGAAACTTCTACTTAATTTCACCTAAATATCTTGAGCTGTTTCATATGCATCTAACAGGGCCATTACTTTAGCTTCTAGTTTTAACAACACGCAGATTTGCTGGACAGTCAGCATTATTCTGCTCTCAGTTTCATCCAGCAGCTTGTTATGTGCCACAAAACATGTCCTTTCACACACATATAACCACACACTGCCACAACATTAATTATTGTTGATACTTCAGGCAACACACATACTTTAATTAGCCTCAGAAAGAATGTAAGTGCCAGTGCAAACTTTACTGAAACAATTATCAAGCTGTGGATTTCTCCACAATACCCTTTTTTTCCAGGAGCTCTTATCGAACAAGGTACACTAATCAGCCTCAACATTATGACCACCTACCTATTAGCCAGTATGTTCACGGTTGTCACGGATAGCAGTGGCAGCACGACCTGGCATGGAAGCAGTGAGGCCTTGGTAGGTTGCTGGAGAGAGTGGGCACTACACCTAATTCCCGTAAATTCTGAAGAGGTGGACAATGAGCTCTAATGCCACATTCAGTCACATCCCAGATGTGTTTGATTGGGTTCAGATCTGGCAAGTTGGAGGCCAGCACATCAACTGGAACTCAATACTCTGTTCCTTGAACCACTCCATAGCTGTCCTGACCTTATGACATGGCACATTATTTTGTTGAAGAGTGCCACTGCAGTCAGGAAACGTGATCATTAAGAAGGGGTGTGCATGGTCTGCAACCAGTGTATGATATTCCTTGGCCATCATGGTTCCTTGCACGAGCTCCACTTGAACCATGGACACCCATCTGACTGTTCCCCAGAGAATAAGGGAACTGCGCCCAGCTTGTCTCCATCCAGAGTACAGGTGTCAAGGAGCTGTTCCTCTGGAAGATGAAGCATTCATGCCCTCCCGTTTGTATGACAAAGAAGGTATCAGGATTCATCAGACCACACAATGCTCTGCCACTGTGCCAATGTCCAGTGCCGATGGTCACATGCCCATTTCCGTCGTAGTTACTGATGATGTGATGTTAACATTAGCCCATGCATGGATCATTGACTGCGGAGGCCCATCGTTAGCACTGTTCAGTGACCAGCTATAAAGTCTGATGTTAGCTCCGCCACAGTTTGCCGCCTGTCCTCTTTTACCAATTTGGCCAGCCTACGATGTCCAACATATGTAATGAGGTGTGACTGCCCAACCCCATGATATCTGGATGTGGTTTCACATTGGTTTCGCCATGTGTTGAAGACAGTCACCACAGCACTTGTCGAACACCCAACAAGTTGTGCATTTTCCGAAATGTTCGTGCTGAGCCTTTGGGCCATAACAATCAGCCCTTGGTCAAACTCAGATATATCACATGCCCTCCCCATTCACACAGAGACAGCGCACTCACTGGTACCACATGCACCGAGCGTGTCTCTGACTGGCAATCAATCGTCGCCAGGTGACAATGCTATCGCCTGGACTGGTTTGTATCAGATAGTAGGTCAGTGGTTATAATGTTCTGGCTGATCAGATGGATATTGGGTACTAAAAGTAGATATCAGTGAAACTTATCACAAAAATTCATTGGGGCCCAGCTGGATAAAAAGTTAAAATGAAGTTAACATATTGATAATGTACTGAAGCAGCTCTATTTAGCAGTATTTTCACTTTGCGATATCTCTGTGCTGTCCTAAAGGACAAGGATGGTGGCAAATATGACACGTTATCACAAGTTGTTGTTTAAAAAAAAATTGCTCCTGTAGTACAAGGTGTGTCCAGAAATTAAGTACCTTTTCATTGTATCATCATCACAACTCTAGTGTCATAGTTCTGCACATTCGCACTCATCTTTCTGGCTCATTGTCTTTCTACTGACACGTTTACAGTTGGATTCTGTTGTGTTTTGAGATAAACTCTGAGCCTGTTGACTGTGGAGTGTGTTCTGTAATACAGTTTTTGAATGCAAAAAATGTTAAGCCAGCTGAAATTCTTCAACTTGTAGAGAATTGTGGTGAAAATGCTATGACTGATGGAATGTTGAGAAAATGGGTGAGACAATTATGTGATGGACAAAGCAGTGTTTGTGATGAAGCACGGAGTGGGGTGGCCTTCTGTTGTCAGTGAAGGCTTGATTGAGAAAGTGAAAGAGAAAATTCGTGAAATCAGATGATTCACAATAAGAATGCTTTGCTATGAATTACCACAAATTCAAAAAGTTGTTTTGTATGAGATTGTTGTAAATAGCTTAAATTTTTGCAAATTGTGTTCCTTTTGGGTTCCAAAAATGCTTACAGGTGTCCACAAAATAAAGCAACTTGGCAGTGCTTTGACATTTCTTACCCGATGAGGGAGATAAATTCTTAAACAGACTTGTGACCAGTGGTGATACTTGGGTTTGTCATGTCACCCCAGAATCAAAACAGTAGATGGAGTGGAGGCACTCACAGTCTCCCAAAACACAAAAATTCATGTGCACTGAGTTCTGTGACAGACAGGGCATTCTGCTTGTTGGTCTCGCGGTTCTAGGCGCGCAGTCCGGAACCGTGCGACTGCTACGGTCGCAGGTTCAAATCCTGCCTCAGGAATGGATGTGTGTGATGTCCTTAGGTTAGTTAGGTTTAAGTAGTTCTAAGTTCTAGGGGACTGATAACCACAGCAGTTGAGTCCCATAGTGCTCAGAGCCATTCTGCTTGTTGAGTTACTTCCAGAGGTGAAACAGTGAATGCGGTGCAATATTGTGAAACATTGAGAAAGCTCTGGTCTGTAATTCAAAACAAAAAATGTGGAATGCTCTGTCAAGACATTCTGTTACTTCAAGAGAAAGCATTTTCCCATTCTGTGGGTGTCACTCAAAAGCTTATTCGACAACGTGTTTGGGAGCAGTTTGATCACCTACCGTACAGCTCTGATCTCATGTTTTCACCTACCACTTGGTTTTGAACTTGGAGGAAGGTGCTTTGACTGCAGTGGTAGTGCTCCATTAGCGGAGTCATTCTATGAAGATGGTGTAGAGAAGTTGGTTTCTCAGTGTGACAAATGTCTAAACTTAGATGGTAACTGTATAGAAAAATATTTTAAAAATGCTCTTTCTTGATAAATTTTGGTCTAAAAACAATGTCTTAGAGTTTCTTTTCGAAAGCAGAACTTACTTTTCTGACATATCTCGTACCTAATCAACAGAAGCTAGCAGTAAGAATACTGTGTAGAGTAAATAATTCCTTATCTTGTAGTGGCCTCATCAGCAGTTTTGGATTTCATACATTAACTTCCCAATAAATCCACTCCTTAAAACTATTGGTTGTTGATTCTACAAATCAACATCAGACAGAATAATCCCAGTATAAGACGCAAATAATTTACTTCTAGACTTTGCCTTCTTCTCTTGGGAAGGAAGGAAGAAGATTAGTGTTTATATGTAAATCTGGATGGCCAGATGCAAATTTGAAATGTGCTGCCAAATGCAAATCTAGTGTGCTAATTTCTGTGCCAGGCCATTGATTTTAGTTCCAAGCAAATTTACATACTCTAGTGCAAAAGTCAACAAACTCCCAACTTACATATAGCAAGAAATTGGGAAATTCTACCAATTCAAAAGGAAATTAAGAACCCACCTTATCAGCCATTTTTCAGCAAATTATCTGGTTGGGAGCCAAAATACCCAACAGCTATATGGCCATAGGCATTCGCAAGAGGAAGCACTTGCCCCCCTACCCCTTTCTATCTGGAGTACAAAGTTTCTAGTTATTATAAGATTCTCATACACTTTCAGAGCTGATTCTACTAAACCTCTCATCCAGCCAATTGTAGCATTATGGAGCTGATTACAGTGACACTATACTGTGGCTTTAACAATTGCTGTATGAAATGGTAATTTTGCAGTCTTGCCATGACACACCCTCCCAGATAATTTTCCATAGACACCAGTGTACATTGCAGTATTAGTAGTACTGCACTGATGATGACTTTGCTGTTTAGTGTCATTACCCACAAATCATCATCAAGTAGTAGGCCTTTGTTATAGATGTATATAAAAACTATTTTCTTTGAAATGTACTGCCTGATAAAAGTAGTGAAGCACCCAGAAGACATGTTCAGATGTCAGTGTAACATCATACACGTACACATCAGTGAGTATGGATATGATTAGTGTTACAGTTCCCTGTGAAAGGTAGAACGGCCATTAGAGTGTATTAATGGTCTTAATTTTTAGTGTTGATTCCTGGCCTGCTAGGGTACATAGGGGCACGAGCAGTGTCAGATGTCGAGTGATCACTGTGGAAGACACAGGGATGCTGCATACTTGTGTCAGACAGCATTATCAGCATCTGACATAGTTTGCAAGTGGCCTCATCGTGGGTCTCCATTTGGCTGACTGCTCGAATTGTGCAGTATCCACATTTGTGGGCGTTTCAGATGTGATACTGGACAGCATGGGAATGTGGGGGTAGACATGATTGTGCAGGGTTCTGGTCGGATATGTCTGGCTCTCGCAAGGGAGATGGATCTTACTTGTCCCAAGCACATCATAATACCTCCTCATCCGTGCCTTCCATCTGAGAACAAGGAACTGACTCCACATCTATGCCTTCAATCTGAGAACTAGTAATCTACACCCTGCCATATTCCTTGTCATCCACACCATTAATTAGACTACCAGCAACTGGATTAGGGAATTAGTGTCCTAAGCCGCTGTTAACACCAACAGCTGCAGTTAGAGTGGTGTCATGATCAAGAAGCATGGATAGCTAATGAACATCATCACATTGTGATCAGCTATGAATCACGGTTCTACACTACCCTGGATGACCAGCACTGGTGAATATGGTATTGACTGTTCATTGTTTTAAAGAGGCAGATTGCTGCCACTCTTGGTTGTCATGATGCTCATCGTGTATGACTTCAGTTCATGGCTGGTAGTGATCGTAGAAAATGTGACAGCAGTATGGTACATCATGAACATCCTGCCTCCTTTCATGCATTGTGTAGTGGTGCAGTTGTCCAGTAGGACAATGCGTACACACAAACACACACACACACACACACTCACTCTCTCTCTCTCTCTCTCTCTCTCTCTCTCTCTCTCTCCAAGTGACTCTATCAACTGTGTGCATTATGTTGAGGTACTCCTGTGGTCAGTAAATCCCCAGCTCTGTCCCCCATAGAACGTGTGGGACCAGCTCGGATGTCAGATTTGCCCAAATGCCAGTGTTCAGGATATCAAGGACTAGTGACAGCAGTTGTGGGCTAACTTGCCACACATGGCATTATAACACACTTCCCAAATGAATCAGTGCATGCATCCAGGCTAGAGAGGGGTGTAATATTATACTGGTAAGTGTGTTCATAAGCCACGGTCTTTATGAATTTGACTCGACTTCGTAATCACTGAAATAACATCACATACTCCATCAGCCCGCGAAGTTTCATTTCATTTCATTTCATTTCGTCTTCTCCTTTCTATGCAGTTAACTTTTTTGTCAGGCAGTGTCTATAATTTTATTCTTTTAAATGCTAAGCTACCACTAAGGAAACAGTAGACATGTATTGGTGAAGCAGCAGACCTTTGCGAAGTAGTAGCTTTCCTACTAATTTACAAGGGATATTCAGAAAGTAAGTTCCGATCGATTGCGAAATGGAAAAATATTTGAGAATCCGATAAAAATTTTGCACAGATGTGTTGCATAGTGTTTTTGGCGTGCCCGTCGATCCCGACACGTCACTCTTTTCAGTTCTGAGCGCAAAGTGAGCACGTAAAGATGCCTGGAAAATAGTGTGTCTCGCCAAGCATGAGGGCCTCGTGAGAGATTTCGCATGGTATCGTGCACCCCACATAACACAACAGTCATGCATTTCCTTCTTAATGACAATTCTCGGCCGCACTCTGCAGGGCAATGAAGATGCTCGGTATTTGATCACCCACACCACAGCCTATAATTGGCTCGTCCTCAGTTTCACCTCTGCTCACATTAATTGCTAGCTATGAAGACAACGTTTTGACACAGACAACGAGCGTAGAGAGTTGTTGGAAAGCACAGGTGGCTACCTTCTGCGATAAGGGTGTTGGAAAGTTGGCACAATGCTACACATGTCTAAGAGTGGGAGCGATGACTATGTAGAGAAGTAGCTGTAAGGTGTAGCTAACAATTGCACATAAAACCTTTTTGGTTTTCACAGTGGTTTCTATTTTGCGACCGATCGGAACCTACTTTCCGAATAGCCCTCGTAATGTGCAAAATTAGGTGGAAACCCTTTTCTGCAACTAAGTGGCCACTGAGTATGGACTTTAATGCAGATGACACACATTCCTTCCACGTTTTCTTACATCCACGTTTTAACCTGTCCATGGCATTGTCCGAATCGAAAGAATGTTTCTCCCAATCCAATCAAGCAAGGTTGCTTTACGAGGTGGGCTTGTACCAAAGCGATCTTGTTCACACACACACACACACACACACACACACACACACACACAAACCCTCAACCCGAGCCCGCTCACCTCAGCCATTGCATCACAACTGAAAAAATACAGTATTGAAGTAAAGTATTTTTAACAGGTTCAAAGCAGGGGTACCAGGAAATGAATAGGGGCCAATTGCTTCTAAATAAAAATATCAATTAACTTAAGTAACCTCATTATTTTAACTGAAATTACAAAGGATGAGGAAATGTGTGAAGACAGGTGCAAGACAAAAGAATAAAAACAAGGAGACTTCACACCTTATGTTACATTAATACAGAAGATGATTTCAGCCAGAAACTCAAAATGACCAGATCGCTGATATTTGAAAACAGTGACTTGCTATGCGGTCTAGAGTACATTCTTAACAGTGCATGTATAGGCCTATACGTTTACAGAACAGTTGTCAGTTCCATTTCAGGATTGTGTTCAGTGCGTAAAGATTGATGTACGTTACATGTACCTACTTGTTAGTAAATATTCTTAACAAGATAGTAAATGGCGGTTGTCGACTAAAAAATCGGCGAAGTGCGCATAGGTCTCATGCTGTTAGGATTAGAATATCGACAATTTTTGTCTTTTATCAATGTCGATACTCTTACGATATGGGTCCCGGGAATTCCAAGACCTTCGAGAAATTTTAATGTTAAGTTTTAAGTTTAATTTTTTTTTTGTGATTTCGCATTTGCTACTGTAATTCGTGAGATAAAGGGTTCTTAGCAGACAGAAAAACAGTCGGAAAATAAAAGACAAAAATATTTTTTTCGTGTGGTAGTTACAAATTAACAATTTTAGGATTTTCCCGTTATCTGTAACGTGAAACCTTGCTTCTTGCCAATGTTCATAACTCTAGGTCAACGGGAAGCCCCCATGCGATTTTATGAGAGATTTCGCAATTATCAAAATATGTGACATAAATGGCAGGTTATATTATTTTCACCGCCAGGGGACCATAAAACTCAGGATGTGACATAAATATCAACTTTATGCCTCTAACCGTTCCTGAGGAGAGAGATCTTAATAGTTAGGTAGACAGAAGGACCAGAAAGCGATCGAGGTCTGGAACCCTAAAATGAAGGCTGTTGTTCGAAAAGAAGTAGTTGGTTTTAACTAAAAAGAAAACTAATTTGAGAAGTGTAATTCGTGAAATTAGATAAAGCTGACGTTTAGATACTGGTGTTTGATGGAGAGGACTAGGGAACTGGAAAAGGCAAATGGAGATGTATCTGAAAATGAAGAGATACTAATACGAACATTGGCGTCGCGGGTATTTGAGAAGAAGAAAATCTGAGACTGAAATGAACTACACGATTTCGAACAAGTAACTGTAATTTGTGAGTGATAAGAAAACTACATTTGAGAGACCATTAATAAAGAAGTTCGAGCTCCAAGGAATCGACAGCAAAGCAAGTTGCAGAAACAAGTTGGTCTAACCGAGGTTAAGAGCCTGTAGTGAGACGGCAATATTCTTCGGTATTTTTGGAAAAATACAGTGAATGAATTAAAATTAGCAGGCGTGGAAGTGACAGAAAATGCGTGGCAAAACTATATATCAAGAACTTTGACGTAATCTTTGAGCTATATCGGGACTTGGTCGATGTTTTGAAATAAGAAGATCAAACAGTTGAATAAATTCAAACTTAATAACTTCAAATGATGGATTTAAAAGTAAGGATGGAACCGAAGGTGTAAAATCGAAAGTATTTCAAAAATGGTTCAAATGGCTCTGAGCACTATGGGACTCAACTGCTGAGGTTATTAGTCCCCTAGAACTTAGAACTAGTTAAACCTAACTAACCTAAGGACATCACAAACATCCATGCCCGAGGCAGGATTCGAACCTGCGACCGTAGCGGTCGTGCGGTTCCAGACTGCAGCGCCTTTAACCGCACGGCCACTTCGGCCGGCCGAAAGTATTTCATACTGAAAAGGAAACCAGTACGAGCTACCAGATGTAGAAAACCAGGCCATTTCAAAAGGGACTGTCGCCAGTCGCGAACAAGCAGAGATCCGTGAATACTTGGTGCACACCATCAAGGAGGCGGTCATGGAAACTGGCAACGTGGGCAAAACGATCACGTGGTCAAGGTGAGCAATATGGTTCAAGAAGTGGTCGGTATTGAGGACACCAAGGCTAGCAATAGAAGGGAACTGGCATAAGCAGCTTTGTAACAGACATATAACCCATGATGACATGCAATAACATTGAGTCAGGTAACAATGTACAGATTGGTTGGTTATTGGATAGGGGTTGCACAGTTCATGTTACTGATATTGAAAATTATTTTTCTGAATGCATAACTTTAATAAAAGAGCCTATAAATGCAAACATTGTGGATAGCAAAGTTTTAGGAGCTACAATATAGCAAACAGAATAAGTTATTTTTCAGTTTATGACGAATGATCCCAGCTGAAATAAAAAAGTGGTAGAAATTTGATTATTTATGCTGGAATAGCAGCCGTATGCAACATCTGAAAAGTTTTTGATAAGGACAGTAACTTAATTTTATTTGCTTTGAAAGAAGATAGGCTGTATAAAATGCAATATGGGATTTGCAGTGGAGAATCAAGGGAGGATCTGCCTCTGTCTGCATCAAACCACCCTATCCTCTGATTTAAAATTACCCATCCTAACCGGGGCTGTTTATTTGTCACTCAATGGGCATATATATATATAAAACTTAATATTTAATTTAAATTTGTGGAGCCATGCCCAGAAAGTATTAATACAATATTACTGTTTCAACATTAACATGTTTATTCATTGATTTTGGAAGAAGCCTTGTGTATTTAAACAGTTCACACGGAATCGTCATTCTTGTTCTGTCATTGCTGCTTTATCTAAGCTCCGACATGTGATACTTGTGAGCTTGCAAGGCAAGGAGTGTTTTAAGTGAGTCGAGTGCACGCAGGCCTCGTAAGTAGTACGGAGTTTCAGCATGTCTTACAAAGCAAAATTTCATCATCCTGTAAGAGCAGTGCACTACCGCAAACTTGTACAAACATTGACAGTTGAGATACCAACTGCGGTGCTAAAAGCTTTAAAATAGATGGTGAATCTAAAAGGCAAAACGTTAATGATGTTACTAACAAAGAGAAAGTAGTGAATCTTCAGGGACTGCAAATAAAGAGAAGTCTCAGGCCAGGAATGGGAGCAACACTAGGTTTGAAATTACAGAAGGTAACTGTATCATCGCTTTATCACATAGTAAAAGACTAAGCCTTGGCTGATGTAAGTGATGGAAACTTGGTAATATGCACAGTGTGTTTAGAAGTTTGTGAACTTGAAGTACACAGCAAGGAAGATGTACATACCGATAATGCATTTGTAGCTCGTCTTTCTGCTATAGCGTTAAAAACCTAAATGACAAACTCGATAATCAAATAAAGTGGAAATCACACGTGAAATATCTAGAAATCATATACAGCAAGGAAAAACAAAGTACAGAGAAATGCGTAAGTGAAAGTGAAAAGTTGTGCGAAAGCTACACAGTGTCCAGATCTGCATATGTAATAGGTAAACAGAAATTATCATTCAACTCACATACTGCAGTAATCAAACCAGAAAGTTAAGAGGATTATTAGTTGGGGATATGCATAATACTGACTGTTCATGTCGAAATATTACGTTTATAGAAGAAGAAATAAAAAATAATCTTGCTCTCTCATAAAATAGAGTATGAATTTTAGTACCATGATGGGCAAAAGTACAACGATTTCCAGTAAAACCTGTCTAATAATATATGTATGTTTGTCCTTTGAGGGAGTTGCTACATCAACAATATACTCTATACAATGCTTGCACCTTACAAAGGTGTAGATGTTCAATTACATATTCATTTACATAAGGACATTGCGTCCACTGTATGATCCACAAAATGGAACTATAGTCGAATCGTCGTAAAAAGGTTGCTGAGAGCTGCAATGGGCTGGATATAGCAGCTCTGCATGGCTACTGCAACCAGTCAGTTTATGTGGTTTTGTAAACGTCTCTACGGAAAGTCTCAGTGTTGCCGGAGCTGTATAGACAGCTATTGTTTCCACCTGCAGCCATTTGCACTTCGTAGTTGAAGGCTGGCAACAGCATTGCCAGCTGTCGGGGATCAACTTACGTTGACTCAACTATAACTTTCGATGACGTTATGAATGATGTGGCAGATGTTTACCATATACAGGCTGTTTAGATTCCTTATATTATCTGTTTTCTAAATCTTAAAAATCAGAATTGCTGCAGGGTGTTTCTCAAGAGTTATCTTCTCAGCTGTTAAAAGTAGGTTGTGTTTTTCAAGTTTCACATTGCTTCATCGTTTATTGCTGTTTGAGTTTTTCTTGGAAGTCTTTTTGGAAAAACTGAGTCATGACAGTTCTCGATGAATTCATGAGAGCACTGAGGACTGTTAAAAAAGGCTGCTAAAATATTTCACAAAGTAGTTGCTTGTAGCAGAATTAGTCGTGCTTTACTAGGCACTGGAAGTTCTGCAAGTATTGTCATTCTTTATGCAAAACAAGAAACTGACATGGTTATAACAATTCGTGAAGCACTGAAATAAATGACTTGTCACGAACTAAGATGACAGTAGAAGAGTTGAAGGAAAAGTGCATACTCATTTGAGTCATAATTAAAAAAACCATCGAACATTGAATATGACAAATTTCAAACATTTTGGAAGAATTTTTTTCAGTCTTTGGTAGACAATATAAAAAACTTCTTGAAAACTTGCATATCTTTTGATGTGGAGTCATACTAAATTCATACATGAGGCATTCAGGCTAATATGAATTGAGATTTTATAGTGGCATATCAATTCCTTGTTCATGTAAGAAGGTGCATTTTAAATTAAGTGAAAGCACATGTGCATCACTAGCTAGATCTTCGAATCTATAAAGAAAATCCTCGACTCATTCCCACTCATGAGAAAGAACTTGTGAAAGCAATCAAAATTATATCTATATCTACAGCTGAATGTAAATGCAGATTTAGTGCCGTGAATCTAACAATGGCTGATCAGAAAAATCATTTACAAATTCGAACACTTTCAAATCTACGAAGGGATGCTGAAAAGTAATGCCTCTGAATTGTTTATGTGAAAATCTCTAAGCTTTTTAAATAAAACAAATGTTATTAACATTCTTCATGTTTATTTATTTCTCAACACCCTGGAGACATAAGCAAGTTTGTAGGTACCATCACCTTAAAATGTTTGACTTTGTTGATGGAGCCCCAATCTTACCTCTGCTTGCACCAATTCATCACTATCACAGTGGAGTCCACTAAGGTGTTCATTAAGTTTTGGAAACAGGTGAAAATTGGGGCCAGGTCAGAACTGTATGGGTGATGATCCAGAATACTGAAAACAAGGCATCGGATTATTCCAGATGTCACAGTGCTTGTGGGTGGTCTGGAACTGTCCTACTGAGGGAGAGGGTGCTCCATGTGTGAACAAACTCTTTGAATTCAAGACTCAATGACAGTATGCTGTATCTCACACAATGATATGCTTACATTACGCACTGCCATGTTACACACTACAATTTGGAACCTTATAGGAGCAGAGGGTTCCAACTTGCATCAGCATAGCAGGAAAGTCTACTCAGTAATGTGTATGACGTGTAATACCTCAACCATTATCATGAACAGATTAAAAAATTTGGAGGCATCACTTTTCAGCAAGCCCTCATACTTATTCCAATAAATGGACTTCCACTACATTGCTTTGACACAAAAAATTTTGCAGCAGGATAGATCAAGTCTCAGCACCATAGTACTCTTGGCAAACCAATTGGCAAACGTTTGAATCTTCAGGAGCAGTCTCATTCATCTCATATCTTCAGTTGAACTCTCTAAGTTAAAATGATACAGGGTGTTTCAAAAATGACCGGTATATTTGAAACGGCAATAAAAACTAAACGAGCAGCGATCGAAATACACCGTTTGTTGCAATATGCTTGGGACAACAGTACATTTTCAGGCGAACAAACTTTCGAAATTACAGTAGTTACAATTTTCAACAACAGATGGCGCTGCAAGTGATGTGAAAGATATAGAAGACAACGCAGTCTGTGGGTGCGCCATTCTGTACGTCGTCTTTCTGCTGTAAGCGTGTGCTGTTCACAACGTGCAAGTGTGCTGTAGACAACATGGTTTATTCCTTAGAACAGAGGATTTTTCTGGTGTTGGAATTCCACCGCCTAGAACACAGTGTTGTTGCAACAAGACGAAGTTTTCAACGGAGGTTTAATGTAACCAAAGGACCGAAAAGCGATACAATAAAGGATCTGTTTGAAAAATTTCAACGGACTGGGAACGTGCTGGAAAGGTAGGGCGACCACGTATGGCAACCACAGAGGGCAACGCGCAGCTAGTGCAGCAGGTGATCCAACAGCGGCCTCGGGTTTCCGTTCGCCATGTTGCAGCTGCGGTCCAAATGACGCCAACGTCCACGTATCGTCTCATGCACCAGAGTTTACACCTCTATCCATACAAAATTCAAACGCGGCAACCCCTCAGCGCCGCTAACATTGCTGCACGAGAGACATTCGCTAACGATATAGTGCACAGGATTGATGACGGCGATATGCATGTGGGCAGCATTTGGTTTACTGACGAAGCTTATTTTTACCTGGACGGCTTCGTCAATAAACAGAACTGGCGCATATGGGGAACTGAAAAGCCCCATGTTGCAGTCCCATCGTCCCTGCATCCTCAAAAAGTACTGGTCTGGGCCGCCATTTCTTCCAAAGGAATCATTGGCCCATTTTTCAGATCCGAAACGATTACTGCATCACGCTATCTTGACATTCTTCGTGAATTTGTGGCGGTACAAACTGCCTTAGACAACACTGCGAACACCTCGTGGTTTATGCAAGATGGTGCCCGGCCACATCGCACGGCCGACGTCTTTAATTTCCTGAATGAATATTTCGATGATCGTGTGATTGCTTTGGGCTATCCGAAACATACAGGAGGCGGCGTGGATTGGCCTCCCTATTCGCCAGACATGAACCCCTGTGACTTCTTTCTGTGGGGACACTTGAAAGACCAGGTGTACCGCCAGAATCCAGAAACAATTGAACAGCTGAAGCAGTACATCTCATCTGCATGTGAAGCCATTCCGCCAGACACGTTGTCAAAGGTTTCGGGTAATTTCATTCAGAGACTACGCCATATTATTGCTACGCATGGTGGATATGTGGAAAATATCGTACTATAGAGTTTCCCAGACCGCAGCGCCATCTGCCTAGGACATCCCTCTCCAGTGGTGAAAGCACTTACCACACGCTGATAAAATGAAAAGTAGAATTTGTATTAAAGAAATTGATGTAAATAGTAGGAGTAGTAAGGATAGTATGACAGTAAAGGAAAAAATGACACCATAAAATTGGATATGTAAATTTTAATGAATATAATAAGTTGCATAATGATAAGTTAGCAGATGGATTACCAGCAAATTTAGGATCATTTGTGAAATGTAAAGTTTGTATTGAAAATAAAATGTACAATTTACCTTTCGAAAAAGAAACGTTACAGAGGATTCCTGATTTAAATGAGTTTCACTCAACTCACAGTTTGCATGGGGAAATATATTTTCCTACATTTATTGATGATTATATTAAAGCAGCTAGAGACTATACTATCAGATGTAAAAATCTAATTTATGATTGTTTCATGGAATATGTTTTACGAAATTGAAAATTCAATCAAAAACGTTATTAAGAAATCAAGGTGTGACAACATGAAAGAAAATGTAAATTCTGATCATTATCAATTTATAGAAGAGAGAGGAATCATTTTAAATGCGTATCCTTCTAATGAACATGAATTAAATGGTACACCTGAATGATACAACAGGTCAATTATGTATGTGTGTCAACACTTGTTAGCTGAAACAAGAGTAGGAAGGAGATTTTAGCCTAAAGTCGTTTGTGCAGCTCTGCAACATAGAAACAGAACTTCAGTTAGTACCATAGGAAGGAAAATTCCTTACGAGATCTTGACTGGGAAGAAACATAATGGTAAATATTTAATATTGTGTGAAAGTATGGTTTTTCTACCTGTATTTGGAAAGGCAGTATGGGATTATAAAGAACATTTATGGATTTATCGTCCACGTTTCACTTCCATAGATGGCTACACTCCATACAAATACTTTCAGAAACGACTTCCTGGCACTTAAATATATACTCGATGTTAACAAACTGCTCTTCTTCAGAAACGCTTTCCTTGCCATTGCCGATCTACATGTTATATCCTCTCTACATTGACCATCATCAGTTATTTTACTCCCCAAATAGCAAAACTCCTTTACTACTTTAAGTGTCTCATTTCCTAATCTAATTCCGTCAGCATCACCCGACTTAATTCGACTACATCCCATTATCCTCGTTTTGCTTTTGTTGATGTTCATCTTATTTCCTCCTTTTAAGACACTGACCATTCCGTTCAGCTGCTCTTCCAGGTCCTTTGCTGTCTCTGACAGAATTAAAATGTCATTGGCGAACCTCAAAGTTTTAATTTCTTCTTCATGGATTTTAATTCCTACTCCAATTTTTTCTTTTGTCTCCTTTACTGCTTGCTCAATATACAGATTGAATAACATCGGGGATAGGCTACAACCCTGTCTCAATCCCTTCCCAACCACTGCTTCCCTTTCATGCCCCTCGACTCTTATAACTGCCATCTGGTTTCTGTACAAATTGTAAGTAGCGTTTCGCTCCCTGTATTTTACTCCTGCCACCCTCAGAATTTGAAACAGAGTATTCCAGTCAACATTGTCAAAAAATTTCTCTACGTACAAATGCTAGAAACTTAGGTTTGCCTTTCCTTAATCTATTTTCTAAGATATGTCGTAGGGTCAGTATTGCCTAACGTGTTACAACATTTCTACGGAATCCATACTTGATAGTCCTCTGCATAGGAAACCTATCAGTTGGCTGAGGATGGCTGCAGGAAATTACTGCACATCTGAGCAAATTAAATTCATCGTCTTTTTTAATAAAAAGGCGAACTTCCCCGTACCTACTACCACAGAACTCGTAACCGTAAAAGCAAGTCAAATCTGTGATTGGAACAGCAGTTTTAATTTTATTTTACTTTCTCTTTTTGTAGTGAGACTGCGCTGGGAAGCTACAGAGACTTCAAAACGAGGTCTGAACGTCTGTGCAAAATCTGTGTTTTACAGTAATTTGTAGCTGTGTCATTTGTGCATGACTTATTCTCCCCTGGGCTGACACAATTATTAATCGTGCTATCTGAGAAGACTCTCGGGACTGTGGCTGAGAGGCGTAGCTGCTTCGACAACTTGTTTACGACTGCTGCTAAGTTTTTAATATTGTGTGTAGAGAGCATCTTCGCCGACCGCTATGGCCGAGCAGTTCTAGGCGATTTAGTCCGGAACCGCGCTGCTGCTACGGTCGCAGGTTCGAATCCTACCTCGGGCATGGACTTGTTTGATCTCCTTAGGTTAGTTAGGTGTTAGTAGTTCTAAGTCTAGGGGACTGATGACCTCAGATGTTAAGTCCCGTAGTAGGTAGAAAACTGAGGAGGCCAGTGAGGTGATTGTCGCTGTAGATTGGTATCACACTTCACAGAACTCCTAGAATTCCACTTCAGAAGGTCGTACAAGGGGGCTCATATAAAATAAGACTAAATCAAAAATTAAAAGTGTATATTGACCTAATAGAATATTAGATATACACAGCACATACTTACTGGAAAAAATGGTTCAAAGTAGATTCACCTAAAATATTTTATTGGCCTAAAAACATTTCACTGACAAACTGAGAAATTTCCAGCTCATCCTTGTTACTAGCAATAGGGTTGGCCACTGTCCCTTATAGAAAGAGGTTTCACACATTTTGAGAACCTGTGTGACGCCAAAATTCCGCATTTAATATATTTCCGCTAATTTACCTTACCTTTGAAACTCATTTGTCAACAAAACATCAGTGTTAAATATGTATGTCGCTGATCAATATACTGAAGTGTGAACTGGTCTTATAGCACATCTACCAGAATCGCGATACGGTACAACAACCTACTTATTTATTAATAAACAATGTATTTAAGCTTCCCCTGTCTTATTTAATCTGTAGCATAAGCCAATTGTCAAAGTAATAATACTAAGACGCATATCGCCGGGTACAATGTACAGCTGTTAATGGTCGCTTCTTTGGCGTTTTCAGTCAGTTCCTAGGCTGCTAATGCACACAGTCTACTGCAGTGGGCATTTCCTACTGGTGTTGGACCCTGAATGCATTTGCACCCTCATGACTGATAAATAACGCCAGAGACTGACCATTAACAGCTGTCCACTGCAGAGAAATCATGCACCACAGGGTTAAATAAAACAGCCGACGTATTACTAGAAAATACATTGATGTTTGAAAAGTTGTGAAAACCATGAATGATGCTTGAACCAGTACTAACTGCAGCTTCGAACTAACGGGAATTACTGGTAGACAACGGGCGACAAGCGACAACAGTCGACATTCGACACTGTTGTACAAATGCTATTAGTATCGAAGTTATAGTGTCTAATTCACTTCCTGAGAGAGTTAAAGGCTATGTATTTATCTAGAGCGATGAGAATAAGGAACATCCATGGCTAGCACGCGTCAAAAACAATTCGTTCAACGCGAAATGCGTAAGATGTAAGCTAACAGTTATCAGGAATTCTTTGTGATTATAAAGACTGACAAGGAACTGTTTACTAAAGCAAATGAAATAGGTAAATTCGATTTTGTTAGGAATTAGCCTCATGATGGAATGATATATGCAAATGTTTAATGTGTTTAAACATGGCCAGTAGTTATTTACATTCACAGTTATTGATACAGTATTTTAGACCAAACTTAACGTAAGTTTTCTGGAGGCTACATTATATATATATCCTATTCTCAATATAATAACAGCTGACCAGCGTTAAAAGTTGGCAAACAGTAGGCAGTGGCATATATTTGAGCAACTGCCAACACATCTTTAATGGCAAACCAGCAGTCAACGAATGCGAGAGTTATTGAAAGTTTCAGCTCCTGGACTTAAATGACATCTGAAAATTGCTTGAAATTAAATGAAAAGCTTTGACCCCTCTTTTTAGTACAGTAATATTCTTTTTGTGAGGTAATAGCGCAAATTGACACCTCAATGTTGAAAATTGCGGCTTATGCACTAGCGACCACTTTTCAAATGTAACACAAATATCACATTTACTTGAGGTTTCTACATCTTATCCTGTCTCTCATTTTGTTTGGTTTTAATTTTGTGTATTACGTCACGTTGCGTCTTGCGGGGTAAATAATAATTTCAGATGTGTATCACTGAGACAATTTTCAACAATGTAGCAATACAAGTTTGACTTTAAATCATACTCTGTAATACTGCCTAAGGAGAGATGAATAATAACATGAAGTTAATACTGTGGTGGGATTTTCTATCAGTGCGAATTATATAGCATTTATTATTTGCATTCTCTGGTCTGACTACGTAAAGAAATGGTAAATTAATTTGTAACTGTTCACTATTCTTTGCTGTATCACTTGATTTTAATTATTAAAACATTTGTAACTTGCCCTTAATTCGGGTATATGTACTCGCATAAAACACAATTAAATTTTATTGCCTTAGCCTCAGCGACCAATTAACTGGCTGTGGCAGTCTCTTTCTCTGCCACCTGGTGCGATCACTTTTACATTTTTGCCTTTACCTTTCACAACGCGAAAGAACTTGCCCCCCTTCTAACAGCCGTGTACCGCAAGTCTCTAGAGGAACGGAGGGTTCCAAATGATTGGAAAAGAGCACAGGTAGTCCCAGTCTTGAAGAAGGGTCTTCGAGCAGATGCGCAAAACTATAGACCTATATCTCTGACGTCAGTCTGTTGTAGAATTTTAGAACAAGTTTTTTGCTCGAGTATCATGTCATTTTTTGGAAACCCAGAATCTACTATGTAGGAATCAACATGGATTCCGGAAACAGCGATCGTGTGAGACCCAACTCGCGTTATTTGTTCATGAGTCCCAGAAAATATTAGATACAGGCTCCCAGGTAGATGCTATTTTTCTTGACTTCCGGAAGGCGTTCGATACAGTTCCGCACTGTCGCCTGATAAACAAAGTAAGAGCCTACGGAATATCAGACCAGCTGTGTGGCTGGATTGAAGAGTTTTTAGCAAACAGAACACAGCATGTTGTTATCAATGGAGAGACATCTACAGACGTTAAAGTAACCTCTGGCGTGCCACAGGGGAATGTTATGGGACCATTGCTTTTCACAATATATATAAATGACCTAGTAGATAGTGTCGGAAGTTCCATGCGGCTTTTCGCGGATGATGCTGTAGTATACAGAGAAGTTGCAGCATTAGAAAATTGTAGCGAAATGCAGGAAGATCTGCAGCGGATAGGCACTTGGTGCAGGGAGTGGCAACTGTCCCTTAACATAGACAAATGTAATGTATTACGAATACATAGAAAGAAGGATCCTTTATTGTATGATTATATGATAGCGGAACAAACACTGGTAGCAGTTACTTCTGTAAAATATCTGGGAGTATGCGTGCGGAACGATTTGAAGTGGAATGATCATATAAAATTAATTGTTGGTAAGGCGGGTGCCAGGTTGAGATTCATTGGGAGAGTGCTTAGAAAATGTAGTCCATCAACAAAGGAGGTGGCTTACAAAACACTCGTTCGACCTATACTTGAGTATTGCTCATCAGTGTGGGATCCGTACCAGATCGGGTTGACGGAGGAGATAGAGAAGATCCAAAGAAGAGCGGCGCGTTTCGTCACAGGGTTATTTGGTAACCGTGATAGCGTTACGAAGATGTTTAGCAAACTCAAGTGGCAGACTCTGGAAGAGAGGCACTCTGCATCGCGGTGTAGCTTGCTCGCCAGGTTTCGAGAGGGTGCGTTTCTGGATGAGGTATCGAATATATTGCTTCCCCCTACTTATACCTCCCGAGGAGATCACGAATGTAAAATTAGAGAGATTAGAGCGCGCACGGAGGCTTTCAGACAGTCGTTCTTCCCGCGAACCATACGCGACTGGAACAGGAAAGGGAGGTAATGACAGTGGCACGTAAAGTGCCCTCCGCCACACACCGTTGGGTGGCTTGCGGAGTATGAATGTAGATGTAGATGTAGATGTAGACAAAGAAATAAAAAATGTAGATGAAGTTAAGTACAATTTATCATGATTTCATTTATTGTTTATCCAGGAGACATTATAGACTGAATGGTCGTCCTTCAGATTCATCTTGTCTATGGGATTTTATTCCTTTTTACGCGGCTCAATTGTCAAATATGAAAAGAGAAACAAATATTAACTTGTTTATAAAGAAAAGCGGTACATATCAGTTTTTGGAAAAGTAATTAATTGAAAGGTCTCTGTTGGATTCCTTTCATGTTTGATTTCTTAAATCTGTTGTCATTTATGGAATAAATTCCTCTTCTAAATTTACTGTGGCGTTTCTGACTAACTGGGAGAAGACTGAGTAGTGGAACGTGTTACTTTTACACATAAACAAGAACGATCTGTCACACTACTACGCTTTAAAACACAGTTTATATGTAATTCATGTCACACAGTCTCATACGGAACCTACATCCGCTTTCTGTTATATACTGTATATGATAAGATACTGTCATCCCCCTTCCCTTCTGTGTGAGAGGATGAATGATCAAATGTGTTTGTAGTTGCATGCTTGAGGGTGGCAGGCAAGGCTGTCTGCTAGAGAACAGTAGGACCAACGTCGGAACAGGTAGCTACGCTTTCTTAAAGCAGAGAGGTTTCTATTCTTAGTATGGTCCTAGCCGTCTGTTGTCATGTTGGTATAGGAAGCTGCCCCTCTGGCCCCTTCCGTTTGTCTTTGTGAGCCACCCTCAGGAAGCACGCTCGGTAGTAGGCAGTGGCAGTCTGGCGGTGGCGAGCGTCTGAAATGGTAAGATCTCCGGCTAAGCGCGTGTCTGCTAAGTCCGTATGACAATGGATTTGTTAAGTTCAGCCTAACTGAGAATTTAATCACCTTTATTTCGGGTTTAGCTCTAAAATATCTAAGGTTATCTTAAATTGCAGCGTAGTGTAATTCTCGTGTGAAGTTCATATTATTTTCCGGTTGTTGCTTTGTTACTACTTTATGAGTAAAGTGGAACCACGTGTTGATCAGTAACTCTAACTAAGATCAATCTTAAATGCGAATGCTTGTGTGATTATAACGTCTCGTCTTGACAATATTTTGCAATATAGCAACTTTTCTTTATGTTCAACACACGTGGGGTGTACTTTGCGAGACCAGTACCACGTGCTTATATAACTGTTTGACCCGTCAGGTTAACAGTAAGACGTTAACAACCAGTTCGAGGTTTTCCTTTTTGTAAATTGCTTTTTGATCTAATTTATTTTAATTATCGAAATTATTGTGGAGTTATACGCTTTGTGTAAACCAAGTTGACCACGTGAAGCATGTGGTGTAATCATCAAAGTAGCCCTCAGCTATTCTTTTCGCTAAGATTTCACAAAGAGTTAATATGAATTTAGTATACCAGTGTGTGGTAATTACATGACGGACAGGATTGTGCTACGAACGTAATTTCTTTGGGTAAAAATTTGAATCTGTTTGTAGTGGTTAACTTTCTCTTGCATGCGTTTCAACGTTCTTTGTGTGTTGTTTTATGAATGCAGTGTTGTATGCAGACTCCCAATCTTGGCTCTATATTTGATGTGTTCCGTAAGATTTTCACAATCCTAAATAAGGCACCAGCTTGTTACGAATAGAATTTAATATGCTGAAATTTCATGATCAATCTTAAAATAAATTTCTAAATATGAACTGAATTCTTTCTTTTTATTTAAATTCTCCTTTTTATATATATATTCCCGGTTGTTGTATGACTATTAAAAGATTATCATTAATGTTAGTCTGTTTGGGAATTTAGTAAACCTAGAGTAGATACCTGATGAAAACAGTTGCCCAGTAATCCACGGTTAACTTCCCCAGACAGCTCACAGCTTTTAACCCGCTTTTATTATCCATCAGTACCGCTTTCATCATACCAAATTAAAGCTAAAACGTTACACATGGCGACCCTGTTCTGTGATTCCGCTAGACTCTGGAATCTCTGAAACGTTAGATTGCGAGCGTGTTATAATCTTAATTTTTTTTCCCTACAGCGCTCAAACAACTTCTGCGTTGTTTCTGAGCAGACTTTCAAAATATTCACGGCGTTGTTGAGCGGCGTTGTGTTGTTTGTCTTGTTTTGTTTTCTATATTTGTGTATTCTATAGGTGTGTGTTTATATGTGTGTTTTTTTTTCTCGCTTGTAAATTCCACTGTTTCGATCAAAGATAAAAATTCTTTTGCGTGTGAAAAAGTGCGTACTAGGTTGTGTCTCTTTCGTGTGACTGTCGTAATTTTTGTGGGATACATTTATTGTGATTAGTGTGTTGCGTACTGGGTATAAAGTGCACTAATGCAGACACGTAACCAAGCGAAAAGTAAGCAGTCCGACAACTTAAGCAACATGGACCAAGGGGATAATTTGATTTCCAATATTAACGCGTCGGGCGGTTCCGAAAATGCAATGGGGAATACTTCAGACGAGATGCAAAACAGGACGAACGGGCTCACAGCACAGCCAGAAATTAGTTTGCCTCCAACTAACCAAATTGATTTGGCGGAACTCATGAAAGCCTTATTATAACAAAATAAAGAAAACGCAGAGAAATCAGAAAAATCGTTCCGAGAACAAAAAGAATCATCCGCAAAATCTATCCGCGAGCTAGGCGAACAAATGACGCAGAAATCAGAAAAATCGTTCCGAGAACAAAAAGAATCATCTGCAAAATCGATCCGCGAGCTAGGCGAACAAATGACGCAGAAATCAGAAAAATCGATCCGAGAGCTAGGCGAACAAATGACGCAGAAATCAGAAAAATCGATCCGAGAGCTAGGCGAACAAATAGACGAAAAATTAATCCAGCAGACAAATAAAGTTGACAAGTCGATGCAGAAAGTGTCCGATGACATCTCACAAAGAATAAACAATCTGGCAAGTGAAATAAAAAGTGATATTATGAAAGAATTAGGCCGTACATTTGAACAAATCGATGATCGTCTGCAAGCCTTAGAACAGAGCAAGCGGATTCGCGATACGGAATCGAAAGAGAGCGAAGAACAGCTACTTAGGAATTTCCAAGCGCTGAGAGAAGAACGCCAAAGAGAACACCAGCAGGTACTCTCGAGGGTCCAGGAGGCGGAAACGCATTGTCCCACGTCCGTTAGCAACACAATAGCGGACAACAGTTTAGTGATCCACGCGTTGGAACAGCAAGTAGAACAATTGAAACAGACTGGGGCGGAGGACAAGAGACAAATACAGGATAAGATTGCGGCATTAGCGGACATTGTAGGCACGATGAAGGTGACGGAAAGCGAGAACAATACTACACCGGTAGCGGCCACAGAGACCGAAGAAGTGCGTTCGCTTCTTAGATTTCAGAGGGGACAGTTCGAAGTGAACAGGCACCACAAAGCTGTAACAGGCGAACTACAAGAACGCGTGGCGCATCTGGAAAACCGCAAGGCGTGTGATTCCGAACTCGCCAATAGCACTAAAAATAGCCGTACGAACAGTGCAGAGAGGGACTCCGGCCACGAGGGAGATTTTGACGACAGGGAAGAATGTAATTTGAGGGGCAGACATGAGAAGAATAGAAACATTCAAGGGCCTCGCCAGGAGGAAATGCGGGGATTTGATTTCAAACATTTCCTTACGGTGAGAAAGTTTGAGATATTTCGAAATTCTCAAAAAGGAATACATCCACGAGCATGGCTCGAGCAATTTGAGTTTTGTCTTCCCCCCGACTGGGCAAGTTCACATAAGATAGAATATATGTGTGGCTATTTGGAAGGCGAACCGGCGATTCGCATGAGGTCGGCAGCGCGTCACTGCAACTCCACTCGGGAGTTTCGACAAGCCTTTCTCTCCGCCTATTGGTCGGAAGCGGCACAAGATAGGGTCAAGCATGGCATAATTATGCTGCCAAATTTGAACCAGTCTGGTTTCGGCAGCCCTGCACGCCTATTCGACCACATGCTGCAGGCAAATCAATTTTTATACGACCCATATGGGCCTGCCGAACTAATTAGGATATGCATCACCAAATTGCCGATGCACTTGCGCCACGTCATTCTTGCGGGACGATGCAAAGAGGACGTGGAAACGTTTAAGACACTTCTCCAAGATTTGGAATACAATACAGCAGAATGCCCGCCTAATCAGGCACAAAGTTATTACGGGGCACAGCAGCGCGATCGCAGTCGTGGCCGTAGTACTAATCAACGACGTGACTGGTCGGCGCGACGCGAACGGAGCAATAATCGGGACCGGCCGTATAGAAACAGGGGTAACACTCGCGAGCACAGGTGGAACAACAGAAATGATCGAGGACGTGGACAAGATCGTGAACGCAACAGGTACGGCAACCAGCATCGTTACTACGATGAACACGGTGGGAGTAGGATTGTAGGCGGAGCCCCACATGATGTTGAAATTCGGCCGGCCAATCCTAGACATAATCCGGCAAATGGAACTGAACAAAACCGGCAATGACAAACGATCAGCGCAGAAGGCGCCCAATCGGAACAAATGAGCGACATGGCAAATGAGTACATAGGGTTTATAGAGAGGAGAATGAATTGATTAGTTTAAATTTGTGGCGTATGCATTTTGAATAATATGTTGGTAAAAATTAATGATAAAGATGTTTCTATGTGATGTTTCTAGCTTTTTTTTCTTTCCTTGTGCAATTAGGATTTAGGTTGGTTCTAATGTGAACATAAAAGGTGTCCTTGTGAACGAGTAAAATGCTGTTTATGTTTTTTTTTGTGTGTAAATTGGATGGAGTCGCTCCTGAGAGAAGCAAGATCGTTGCTGAATTAGTGCAAAAACTCAGGGGAATATCCGATCTGTGGGTATAATGGGTCTGGCAAACCCAGGTCCCCAGCTGTTAGTAGCCTTGTTTCCGATTTTCTGCTTTCAGTGCTACTATCTATCTATTACTATTCTATATCTGTCAGTATAAATGAGGATCTCTTACTATAGTATGCATGATGTATGAATATTTTAAGATAGGAGAACTCTGAGAAAGGAATGAGTAAGTTGGATTCTTGAAAACAGGATGCGATAATACGATTGTTTAACCATTGGCTTCCCAATATGCGATGATATGTTAATATTGATGATATATGTCTTTTTTGTTCTTTATAGCTGAGTACGTAAAGTGCTGTCTGTGGATTTCGTAAGTAGATTGATTCCTTTCAAGGTGAAAGAAGAATTGTGGTTTGTGTAATTTACGTGGCCCTGAAATATTATTGTGGTAGTCAAATGCGAGCAGTTTTTCAGCAAATGGAGAATGGAACAGAAATATGGATCCTTTCGGTAGTCTTGATTGATGTTGAGCCAAAGCCTGAAAAATTATTCTGCGTTAATACTTGTCCTAGAAAAGCGACGTTTATGTGTTTTCCTGATGCTGTGAGCATTACAGCTTACTGTTTTCGCTGGTGCGGGATGCACTGCAGCCTATATGATTTGTACTGAGGAAGTTTCCCTCTTGAAGGTAGAGGATGATTAAATAATTTTGATTATGGGACGAAGGAAAGCTTGGTTTAAGGTAATAAGGATGAAGCAAAACATTTGTCATTTAAACTACAGGAGGATTCGAATCTTTTGTGTCTGTTGTAAGTTCAATATGTTAAGATGATACTGGTTTACAGAATAGAGGTGACCACAATTTTGCCATACATGAGAAATGAATCCAGAATAACCACCACAGGCGAAATAACTGATTTGGAAGCGAAAGGTAACGTAAAGAAGGAACGAAATCGCAGCAAAATGGGTAAGAAAATGTAGTATAACTTGTATAATGCAGATATTTTCAACCTTCTCAGAGCCATCTGTGTGATTAATTCTTGTGATAACGTAATTTTAGATGAAATTTTCTTACTGTCTTATGTGTGAATATATGAGTATGATAAATGTATAATTGCGACTCTCTTTTCAGGTGTGTGAACTGGTATAAATGTTTTGGCGTGTAAATAACCATTGTTCTTTTTACTGTGTATGTTTAAGGAAAGTTTCTCCATATTTATCATGTGACAAGACGTATGCCGCGAGCGTCAGGAAGAGGACGAATTAGAACAATGTTGTAGTGGTGTAAACACTTTGCTGAAGTAGCATTGAAGTAGCTTGTTGGATTAATTAGTAGTGGATAGAAGTAGAATTTTGAGTAATGCATGTTTATGGGTAGTTAGTTTGTAGAATAGACAACAGGTGCCCATGTGTGTGTGTGTAAATAACATGTGAACCCTATGCTGTCCTGACCTATACTTGCACAATGCATAATCCTATTCATTTTAGTGAATTAATAAATAGCATTTGATTTATTAGAACGTAAGTGAACCACATTAGTGATGTGGATTTAAATATTATATTGTCAGTTCATTTAATTTTTATTTTTACATTGTCAAGTCATTTCACTTTTATTTTTTTTACATTGTCAAGTCATTTAAATTTTATTTTATACTGTCGATTCATCTAATTTTTTTTATTTAAAAAAAAATTAAGTCTCATGTTTGTTCTTAAAAATTGTGAAAGACAATACTAAGTGGTATTATGTATGACATTGTGTAATCACATAACTACGATAAAAAAAATCTGTGAATGCAGTTGAGAACGTGAAAGCGAACCGGCTAAACTCTTACGAGACAGCGGGAGCAGCCGGACTAGTTGTAAACTGGCGGGTTTCCCAGCGGGGGACGCTGTCAACCGGGCCACTTCGGGAGCGCGGTCGACCACAAAAGAAGGGCACGCGGCAAACACTTTCCCTTGCACCTGGAGCTAATGGGCGGCCGTCCCGTGCGACCCTTCCTCGAGGGGATGACCTGAGATGGGCGAGCGGTCCACCGCGCGGAAATCCATCTGCTGGCAACGCACCACACGCACGCGACCGTGACGAGACGGCCGCGGAGAAACAACACAAGGGGCGTGGAGCCTTTTGACAGGTACTGTCCAGAGAAACTTGCAGACGTCAACGACGCCTATCAACATTTCCTGACGGATGCCCGCTGTCAAGCGACAGTAAATCATGGTTCGATGTTCTCTGGTCGCTAAGGGTGACACAAAGAAGAGCCATTAAGTGTCATCCTTGCCCAAGAATATCAACCTGGCGTGTCAATCGAGGATACCGCACGAATTTGACAACACAGACATGGAACCAAATCGAGATGTACGTGACACAGACCACCAAGAGAAACTTCATGAGAGGGCAGAGATGGCGGGATCGCACGCAACAGATGGACAAAAATCCCTACTGACAGCTGCGGCGACGAACCCCCCTCCCCCACCCTTTATATTGTGCCTCGGAACAGTGGAACTAGTGAGTGTATCAGTGAACAGTGATTATACGGTTCTTAGTTCAATGCATATACGTGTGTTTCTGTCACAGAAACTTTGACTCGTGTGTTTTGCAGGGACTCGATTTATTGGTGTTTATTAAACTCTGACTCTTGTATTTTGCAGGTGTTCTATTTTTTTTAGACTTTGACTCTTGTATTTTGCAGGTGTTTTATTTATTGGTGTTTTTTTAGATGTTGACTATTGTACTGTTTTATTCATCAATGTTTGTTCTTGTGTGATGTATTAGATTTGTGTTATTTTGTTTCGTAAATTCATTCATGTGGCATTGCTTCGTTTATCAGTCAGATTGCTATTCATTCTCATTGGACTGTGATCGATTAGCCTTTGCATGGGGCATATTTAAAGTGAGGAACCCCATAAGGGTAACAATCACATAATTATTGTAGTCTCAGTATAATGACACAGTGCTCATTGTTTGCTAACTAATTGAAATATAGTAGAGTGATTAAATTAGTGCCACATAGTTATTTTAATTCTACAAATTATTAGTTTTATAAGATATAGAATTTTTTTTGCGATAACCACTTTGTACAACATGTTTTTTTTTTCTTATCAATTTTTTTGCTTTTGCGAATTGTGCATTGTAATGATCTGCTTTATAATACTGATGTTATTTCATGTTCCTTTTTAATTGCTGTGGCACCTTTGCTATTTTCATAAATTTTGCTTGTTAATAAACAGTCATAAATTTGCCTGTGATCAGTTGGCTCTTGCAATGAGCAAATACTGGTGAACTCCATAAGGGTGACAACCAGAAATTGTTTTCATATTAATGACACAGGAACCATTGTTTTTACTTGCTGACCGATTTAGGTCTACACGATCTTTTAAATAGGTGTCACAGATTGTGTGCTTTTCTTTCTCTTTGAAATTGGTAGATTGTAAAGATGTTTGAAATTATTGTGTTTTAGCAAGTAGCTGGTGACCTTTTGCCTTTTCTTTACACTTTTGGTTTAAGTAGGGTGTTAGAAGCCTGCTTGGGAATGTCCTAGCATGGCCAGAAAATTCCCTGCACAGTCTTTTCCCGGAGCGTTGGGGTTATGAAAGGTCTCTGTTGGATTCCTTTCATGTTTGATTTCTTAAATCTGTTGTCATTTATGGAATAAATTCCTCTTCTAAATTTACTGTGGCGTTTCTGACTATCTGGGAGGAGACTGAGTAGTGGAACGTGTTACTTTTACACGTAAACAAGAACGATCTGTCACACTACTACACTTTAAAACACAATTTATATGTAATTCATGTCACACAGTCTCATACGGAACCTACATCCGCTTTCTGTTATATACTGTATATGATAAGATACTGTCATCCCCCTTCCCTTCTGTGTGAGAGGATGAATGATCAAATGTGTTTGTAGTTGCATGCTTGAGGGTAGCAGACAAGGCTGTCTGCTAGAGAACAGTAGGACCAACGTCGGAACAGGTAGCTACGCTTTCTTAAAGCAGAGAGGTTTCTATTCTTAGTATGGTCCTGGCCGTCCGTTGTCATGTTGGTATAGGAAGCTGCCCCTCTGGCCCCTTCCGTTTGTCTTTGTGAGCCACCCTCAGGAAGCACGCTCGGTAGTAGGCAGTGGCAGTCTGGCGGTGGCGAGCGTCTGAAATGGTAAGATCTCCGGCTAAGCGCATGTCTGCTAAGTCCGTAGGACAATGGATTTGTTAAGTTCAGCCTAACTGAGAATTTAATCACCTTTATTTCGGGTTTAGCTCTAAAATATCTAAGGTTATCTTAAATTGCAGCGTAGTGTAATTCTCGTGTGAAGTTCATATTATTTTCCGGTTGTTGCTTTGTTACTACTTTATGAGTAAAGTGGAACCACGTGTTGATCAGTAACTCTAACTAAGATCAATCTTAAATGCGAATGCTTGTGTGATTATAACGTCTCGTCTTGACAATATTTTGCAATATAGCAACTTTTCTTTATGTTCAACACACGTGGGGTGTACTTTGCGAGACCAGTACCACGTGCTTATATAACTGTTTGACCCGTCAGGTTAACAGTAAGACGTTAACAAGCAGTTCGAGGTTTTCCTTTTTGTAAATTGCTTTTTGATCTAATTTATTTTAATTATCGAAATTATTGTGGAGTTATACGCTTTGTGTAAACCAAGTTGACCACGTGAAGCATGTGGTGTAATCATCAAAGTAGCCCTCAGCTATTCTTTTCACTAAGATTTCACAAAGAGTTAATATGAATTTAGTATACCAGTGTGTGGTAATTACATGACGGACAGGATTGTGCTACGAACGTAATTTCTTTGGGTAAAAATTTGAATCTGTTTGTAGTGGTTAACTTTCTCTTGCATGCGTTTCAACGTTCTTTGTGTGTTGTTTTATGAATGCAGTGTTGTATGCAGACTCCCAATCTTGGCTCTATATTTGATGTGTTCCGTAAGATTTTCACAATCCTAAATAAGGCACCAGCTTGTTACGAATAGAATTTAATATGCTGAAATTTCGTGATCAGTCTTAAAATAAATTTCTAAATATGAACTGAATTCTTTCTTTTTATTTAAATTCTCCTTTTTATATATATATTTCCGGTTGTTGTATGACTATTAAAAGATTATCATTAATGTTAGTCTGTTTGGGAATTTAGTAAACCTAGAGTAGATACCTGATGAAAACAGTTGCCCAGTAATCCATGGTTAACTTCCCCAGACAGCTCACAGCTTTTAACCCGGTTTCATTGGCTATTAGCACCGATTTCATACCAAATTAAAGCTACAAACATTACATAATTCTCAAAAAATGTACTTTAGTTTTGCTTCAACTGCAGTATTGGAGTGTACTAAATTTTACGCTTGTTAAAAGGAAATTCTTGTGAATTTGTTAAAAGTATGAGCAAATTGTCTCATAGTCACTGTGATTAACCTCGTGAGTTAACTTCTTATGTCACCAATAATGAAGTGGTAGATAATGTCATTAGAAAAGGAGCGACATGTCGCTTCAGGAGGGAAGGGAAGGGATGTGGCATATTGAAGGGACCATATTGAGTTTCTTTTGAAGTGACACGGGGAAAACACAGGAAACGTAATTCAAGATGGACACCCACTTGAACTCCACTCGTCCCAAATGTGTGATGTAACTAATGAACTACCTAACACGAGAGAGAGGTGTTGTTTGTTATTACCGAATGTATATGCGGTGTGGTCTTGAAATTTTGTCGTTGTTGGCTTTTTCTGGACTATATATTTAGGGTTCAAAGCAGGGGCAGTGGCAAGGGGATGAGGGGGGCTATGGGGCCTATAGCCCTCCCCCCATGGAGTATCATATTACACTGGGTAAAATGACATCAGAAATCAGCGAAAATATTACTCCAACAGATTGAATCTTTTTTTTATATAATTATGTAGCAATATAGGTTTGCAATGTATTCCAAACACATTTTAACAGTAGAATAAGAGCGGCAAATAGCTTGCTAACTAAACCAATAAATATCATTTAACTTAAAATAGGCGTCTTATTACTTATTAAGGGGGGTAGGACGTCAAACGGACCGACTTGGAGCAGGAGAGGCACCACAGGACATTTTATTTTCTACTGTCTATACTTTTGCAAATAAATTCATAACACTTTGTCAGCATGACCAGGAAGGATTCAGGATTCACACTCATAGCAGTGGAAGTGCAAAAACATAACATAACAAAATAAATTTTTTTAGATATGAAATTTCATCATTTTTTCACTTACTGTATGCTGCATTTGTTGCTATAGGTACATTTTTCTTCACAAGTAAGAGAGATTCTTTGATGAATTTTGCACAGCATGCAAACCATACTTACAGGTGTATGAAACTCTAGGATTTTTCAAATCTATTAAAAACTGTGGTGAAATTTGATATAATTAACTAAATTTGATTTTTTTCTAAACATAAAGTTAAAACGTAACAGCCCATTCATTTTTTCATAAATTAAATAGATTGTACAGTTTCAGACACCTGTAAGTATGGTTTGTATGCTGTGCAAAATTCATCGAACAGTCTCTCTTACTTATGAAGAAAAGTATACCTATAGCAACAGCCGGCCGGTGTGGCCAAGCGGTTCTAGGCGCTACAATTTGGAACCGCTACGGTCACAGGTTCGAATCCTGCCTTGGGTATGGATGTGTGTGATGTCCTTAGGTAAGTTAGGTTTAAGTAGTTCTAAGTTCTATGGGACTGATGACCTCAGATGTTGAGTCCCATAGTGCTCAGAGCCATATAGCAAAAAATGCAGCCAATAGTAAGTGAAAAAATGATGAAATTTCACATGTAAAAAAATTATTTTGTTATGTTTTTGAACTTCCGCTGCTACGAGTGTGAATCCTGAATCCTTCCTGGTCATGCTGACAAGGTTTTATTAATTTACTTTTAAAAGTATAGACAGTGGAAATTAAAATGTCCTGTGGTGCCTCTCCTGCCCCAAGTCGGCCCGTTTGACGTCCTACCCCCTTGATACACATTTTTTGCCCTGAACTCCAAAACAGTTACCAAAAACTGCTTTAAACAACGCAAATTTTACCAATTTGTCGGCAGAGGACCCCAACTCTCTCTTTGTTAAGCCATATTCCATTCCCCCAAACCCCCTCCCCCCATCCCCCAGTTAGCCCCCCCCCCCGCCCTCTTGACCGATTTCTAGAATCGACGCACAACGAAGGAATTATCCGAATGGGACGGCAGTCGGTAGATGTGATGTACACATACAGTCTGACAAATGATTAAAATTTCAGAAAAACTGGATCATTTATTCAAGAAAAAGAGCTTCACAATTTGAGCAAGTCACTAACGCGTTGGTCCACCTCTGACCCTATGCAAGCAGTTACTCGGCTCGGCACTAACTGATAGAGTTGTTGGATGTTCTCCTACATCTACATACATCTACATCTACATTTATACTCCGCAAACCACCCAACGGTGTGTGTCTCCTAAGGGATATCGTGCCAAATTCTTTCCAATTGGAGTGTTAGATCGTCAAAATCCCGAACTGACAGGAGGACCCTACCCATAATGCTCCAAACATTCTCGATTGGAGAGAGATCTGATGACCTTGCTGGCCAACCAAGGATTTGTCGAGCATATAGACAAACACTAGAAACTCTCGCCATGTGCAGGCAGAAATTATCTTGCTGAAATGTAAGCCCAGGATGGGTTGCCATGAAGGGCAACAAAACGGGGCGTAAAATATCGTTGCCGTACTGTTGCGCTCTAAGGATGCCGCGGATGACGGCCAGTTGGGTTCTGCTATGGAATGAAACGGTGCCCCCAGACTATCACTCCTGGTTGATGGGCCGTATGGCGACTAACAGTCAGCTTGGTATCCCATCATTATCCGGAGTGTCTCCAGGAACGTCTTCGTCGGTCACTGGGGCCTGGAATCTCATTTACTGAAGTAGAACTGTCTTCAGTGATGAGTCCCGATTTGAATTAAGCCCCGCTGACCCGCGAAGACGTGTCTGGAGACGTCCCAGGCACTGGCTGTATACCAATCTATCGCCCACCATACAACCAGGAGTGATGGTCTGGGACGCCATTTCATTCCACAAAAGGGCTCCTTCGGTTGTCAACCGCTGCACCCTTATAGCACAGCGGTACGTCGACTACATTCTACGCCCTGTTTTGCTGCCCTTCATGGCAAGTCATCCTGGGCTTACCTTTCAATAAGACAATATCCTTCCACACACGGCGAGAGTTCCTGCTGTTTGTCTTCCTGATTGCCAAATACTACCTTGGCAAACACAAGGTCGCCAGATCTCTCCACAATCGAGAACTTTTGGAGCATTATGGACAGGGCCCTATAATCAGTTGGATCATTATGGGAAAGGCCCTCTAATCAGTTCAGGATTTAATGATCTGACGCATCATTTGAACAGAATTTGGCATGATATCCCCAACGAGGACATCTAACAACTCTGTCAGTCATTGCCAAGCCGAATAACTGCTTGCATAAGGGCCAGAGGTGGACCAACGCGTTATTAATTTCATCAGTTTGTGAAGCTCTTTCTCTTGAATAAATCGCACAATTTTTCTGAAATTTTAATTATTCGTTTTTCTGTACAAGTAGGTCACATATATCAATCAATCTACCAATTTCTGTCCCATTCGGAAAATTCCTTCGCGATGCGTTGTTTCTTTCCTCTCTCTCTCTTCCCTTCTTTCTTTCTTTTTTTTCCTTAGAGTGTTTTCATTCCACGCATTGGCAAGCACTGGAACATCTCGCTCTGTTTGGCTGGAAGAGCGCAACTAAAACGAACATGTTTTTCTATATAATTCTCTGATAAAATGATAATAACGTTTCAGTGCGAGATTCCTAAAGCTATAACTGTCATAATTTGAATCTGGAAGATACGATAGAACGAATAGTTCCCTAGGTTTCAATAAAGTTCCGAATCACTTTATTAATATCACGCAATCGTCCCTGGCTTTCTCTGCAATTTTAAACTATTGTACGCAATCCTAGGTTCGAGTTCCGATCCAGCAGTCAATTTTAACCCTTTGTTTCCTGACATAAGAAAAATTTTACTTTTTAACATTTTCTTTGCAGAATTTATGCTATTGTGGCTTCAAATGACGGTAGGATTTTTTGTGGAATTTTATTTTATTTTATACAACTTTTTTCACTCGTGGTACTCAGAAGTACCGTCAGACTCCATGGACAGAATAACAACATGCGCAGAAAAATGCTCCAATTTTTATAACTTGTACTTTATTCCACATAAATACTAAATATTTTACATTAAAAAATTAACTAACAAAAATATTATATTTCTGATTTTTTTAAAATTTTGCATAAATTTACCTTCTGTAGCAACTTTACAATACATAGTAACTTAGCTATACATTTTTGACAGTATATACATATCACATATTTAGTGATACCTCATGAAATTGTATGAAACAGTTCTTTTTCTCATTGCAGCACAAATATACTTTACATGTACTACATTGTGAATGTGGTCTCGACTGAATTTTATTTTTTGCACACATTTCGCATCGTCCTCTTTTACAACTGAACACTACAAAATGGTTTCCTCGGTTGCCAAGACGTACATCCTTAGGAACAGAAAAGTTATCTTTCCTTCTCTTTGGGGGAGTTATTTCATCTTTACCAGAGTTTCTCTTTTTGAAATTTGGCACTTGCTGTTCGTTCATTAGCCCTAGTGCCACAGCACGTCTGAATTCCAGCAGTGGCAGTGCCCCATGTAGATCACTGAAAATGACGTAAGCATTGACAAAAGCAATTTCTATTGCTCCCCAGAAGAGACGGTGCCACCATTTCTTTGATCGCCTGTCAAGACCATAAGTTGAATGTAATCTGTCTGCATGATCCACACCACCAATGTTTTTATTGTAATCACATACAATAACTGGACATGGTATAGTCATACTAGTTCCATCTTTCTGTTTTCTTGACACTACGCTCTGTTCAGTGCCATGGAAGTTTGACGCAAAATACACTACTTTATTGACCCTCCATTGAAATACTGTTCGGTCTAAAGATGACACTCTGTGATTTGATTCCCCACGCTTTAGACATTTTTCTTTAGGTAAATTCGCTGGCAAACCTTTCCTGTTTGTTCTAATTGTTCCACAGGCAAATGTATTTACGGATTTTAATTTCTCCAAAAGTGGAATAGAAGTAAAAAAATGGTCAAAGTACAATTTTCTGAACTGACCCCAATACGGTTTAGACAATTTCAGTACTACTCTCTCCCCTAAACCGTACCCTTCAAAGTCCTTCTCCAGTGTCTCATTTCTACCTTGATACACTTCAAAATTGAGTGTGTATCCTTTTTGATCACAAATTGCCCACAATTTATAGCCCCTTTTGATTGGTTTTAATGGATTATATTGCTTTATGCTAGTTCTTCCCTTGAAGACAATCATTGATTCATCAATACTGAGTTCTCTAGTGCCCCTGTATATGGACATAAATTGCTTATTCAAAGCAGTCAGAAGCGGGCGTATTTTATACAATTTATCAGTGCTTCTTTCTGGAATTTTTGTGTTATCATTAAGATGTAAATTACTCAAAATAAAATCAAACCTGTCCCTACTCATGCATCGCCTTACAATAGAAATACCAAGATCATCACATGCAGACCAGTAGTGTTTCCACGACGGCAGCTTGTGGTAACCCATAAATAAATTAATTCCCAAAAAAGCAAACAGCTCATGTTCCTTCAGATTTAAAATTTTTCCCTTCTGTGTTGTGTAAAGATTGCTCTGGAAAATTATGTCTTCTACAATTGGCTTCAAAATGAAAATAAAAACATCAGTAGCTGTGAGGCAATCCTGAAATAATTCTTCCATAGGCCCTGCAAAACGAATACACGAATGGAAATAGTACTGCGGTTGTCACAGACGGAACAGGATTCTAGAGTAATTCGTGAAATGAAAAAGAAGAAATTGACTAATGCTGAAAAAGAATTTATGATAATCTAAGTGTAAGAAGATACCTTCACAATATCTGTATTCACAGTTCCTTGTTTCAGTGTGTTTGTCTCTCCACATTCTGTTTGTCCAATATTCACATTGAGGTGAAGATGTAAACGGCAAAGAACTCTCTGAGGCATCATTATCCGAACAAGTGGAGTTTGTTTCACAATCTGCCTCTTGCAAATTGCACGAAAAAGCTTTGTGAAAATTATTAACATTTTCGTCATCATCTTCGATGTCAGTATCCTCTGAAATATCAGAGGGAATGTCGTCATACAAAAGTGCTTCAATCTCTGCATCACTCAAGGGTCGAAAGTAGCCACCAGTTTTACGATTTTCGTCCATCTGTGTGAGGAAAAGTGGAGGTAACGCACTGTTGCTACAATAGTGTTCGCACAACCTGACGGTACTAATAAGTCCGCTTCATATTTTCCACTTTATCTCATTCGCTTGTAACGTAATGCTTCAAACTATTATAAAAACAAAGAAGGTAAGTACTTACAATGGAAAACTCAACGGAAGTTTCAATAAATTGCGCACAAATTCAGGGCAACACCATCGAAACAAGCACATACAATCTTCTGTTTTCACAGCAGCGCGCGAAAAACAATTTCAAGCTCTGACCGCCAGAGAGGTCTATGTATTGCACAATAACATCTCTGAAACAGTAGAGCAGAGTTACTGTTACGTACCGACAGGCTCTCAGATCACGAAACTGCACCACGAGAAAATAATGAGAGTCAAAACTTACTGGTACTTTTAAGTACCGTCAGGCAACAAAGGGTCAAACTGCCAGGAAGTTTCTACTGTACGCCACTGTTTACGCTACTACACCCCATATTAAATTAAACAGTGGAGCAGAACACACGACCACATCTGGCGGTCAGCACTGCTGATGTAATCTGCACCAAATTTTCTGTACACGTGCTCCGAGGCCAATAAATTCCGGTTCCGAGAATCTGCATTCCACACTGGTGCGCAAAATTTGAATCATACAAAGAAGGAACTGCTACATTATACTACAGAAGGTAACTGAAAGACTTACGCAATGAGACGAACAGGAATGATACTTTTATTCAAAAATATTAAGTACGCTGAAGTCATAGCGATGTACGATGGCCTCCTTGACGTTAATAATAGCGGTACATGGTTCTTAATATAGTGAGTCATCACCATGAACAACTATGCATGTCCTGCAACGTGCTTCCACGCTACTGCAAGGTTGGTAAGGAGTTCTTGTGGCAGAGGGTTCCATTCCTCCGTCAGCGCCGTTGACAACTGGTGGATGGTCTTTGATACATGGGGACGTGCTGCGATAATTGTCTCTAACGCATCCCACACGTGCTCGGTGGGATTTCAGTCGGGGCAACGGGCAGGCTGAATACCCTCGCGTTCCAAGAGCTCCTATACCTGCACTACTCAACGTGGTCGCGCATTGTCATACATACGAGGGTGTGTCTAATGGAAACCATAAATTTGTAACAACAAATCGAAATTTCGCACCGTTGTCCTGTAAGTTGGTAAACGTGCTCAAACAGCGTGCAGAATGGCGTGTAGGTGGCAGCATAGTGCAGATGCACACATACCGTCACAGTATCAGTATAAAGATGGCCGCCCTACTTGCGACTTGCACCAGGGAAGAACAGCGTTCTGTTATTCGGTTTTTGTGTAGTGAAGGTGTGAAACCTATTGCAATTCATCGACGAATGAAGGTTCAGTACAGTGATGCACGTTTGTCACAGCAGCGAGTGTACGAATGGAGAAGGAAGTTCGCAAGTGGTGTGACTTCAGTGGAAGATGCTCCTCGTCCAGGTCAGGCACAACGAGTAGTGACTCCACAGAACATTGCAGCAGTTGAAGCCATAGTGAAGGAAAACCACTGAGTGTCACTGAATGACATTGCAGCATGTTTACAGATTAGTCATAGGTCAGCACACCACACTGAGCATGATGTGCTCCAGATTCACAAAGTGTCTGCAAGATGAATGTCACAGCAGGTGACTCCTGAAATGAGAGAACGACGTGTAATTGCTTGTGAAGAACTTCTTCGGTGCTTTGATCGAGAAGGTGATGGCTTCCTTGCAAGAGTCGTTACTGGGGATGGAACCTGGGTTCACTTCCACCAACCGGAAACGAAGAGAGCGAGCAAGGAATGGCGCCATTCCTCATCACCAAAACCAAAGAAGTTTCGAACAGAACCATCAGCAGGAAAGGTTATGCTGACTTTTGGGACGAGAAAGGCGTCATTTTGAGACATTACATGCCTAGCGTTTTTTTTTTTTTTTTTTTGTAGTTTTAGGGCGCACAGCTACAATGGTCATTAGCTCCCAGACTAAGTTAGGAATGCACTGCGAGGCACAAGGTTAAAACAGCAACTAAAAGGGACAACACTATAAAAGACATTAACAGGCAAGGGATTAAAAGAAAACGGCATAATCAAATGTCCTTAGACAGGTTTGTCAAGTGGATAAAACGAAAAAAGCGAGCAGCTGGTCCTGGGTCATCCGCTAAAATGGCATCCAGAGTACATGGCAGGCCAAGATCAACGCGCAGTGTATTAAAATTCGGACAGGACGTTAAAATGTGGCGTACCGTCAGCAATTGCCCACATGGGCAGAACGGCGCCGGCGCAGCCGTCAGCAGATGGCGATGGCTGAACCGGCAGAGTCCAATTCGTAACCGGGCCAAAACGACCTCCTCCCGCCGAGAAGGGCGCGAAGAGGTCGTCCGAGCCGTGGGAAGAGGTTTCAAGGCCCGAAGCTTGTTGTCCGTAAGTGTAGCCCAATCAGCATGCCACAGCGATAAAATGCGCTGACAAATGACCCTGCTAAAATCGGAAGAAGGCACACAACAAGAAGCTGTCCGAGGCTGGAGGACCGCAGCCTTGGCCGCGGCATCTGCATCTTCGTTCCCAGGTATACCGACATGGCCAGGAACCCACATAAAGGTAACCGGAGAACCGTCGTCCGCCAGCTGCTGAAGAGAGCGTTGGATCCGGTGCACGAAAGGGTGAACCGGATACGGATCACTGAGGCTATGGATGGCGCTCAGGGAATCAGAGCAGATGACATAAGCAGAATGTCGGTGGCGGCGGATGTAAAGAACAGCCTGGTAGAGGGCAAATAGCTCAGCTGTGATGACCGAACAATGGCCATGGAGCCGGTATTTGAAACTGTGTGCCCCGACAATAAAAGAACACCCGACACCCTCATTGGTCTTAGAGCCATCTGTATAAATGAAGATCATATTAATGAACATCGAACGAAGTTCGACAAACCAGGAGCGGTACACCGAAGCTGGGGTAACCTCCTTTGGGAGCGAGCTGAGGTCAAGGTGAACGCGAACCTGAGCCTGGAGCCAAGGTGGCATTTGGCTCTCGCCCACTCGAAAGGTTGCAGGGAGTGAAAAATCAAGGTGCTGAAGCAGGCGACGAAAGCGAACTCCAGGGGGTAGCAGGGCAGATACATACAACCCGTACTGACGGTCGAGACAGTCGTCAAAAAAGAAACGATAAGACGGGTGGTCGGGCATTGACAATAGCCGACAGGCATACCGACAAAGCAGTATATCGCGACGGTAGGTTAGTGGCAATTCACCTGCTTCAGCATGAAGACTCTCGACGGGACTAGTATAGAACGCTCCGACCGCAAGACGTGACCCCCGATGTTGTATAGAGTTGAGGCGGCGTAAGATGGACGGCCGTGCAGAGGAGTATACGAAGCTCCCATAATCCAGCTTTGAGCGGATGATCGGCCGATAGAGGCGAAGTAGGACAGTTCGATCTGCTCTCCACGACGTACCACTGAGAACACGGAGGACATTTAGAGAACGGGTACAACGGGCAGCCAAATATGTCAAATGTGGAGACCAGCTAAGTTTCCTGTCAAATGTAAGACCTAAAATTTTTGTTGTCTCCACGAATGGGAGAGCAACGGGACTGAGACGTAAGGACGGTGGGAGAAACTCTTTGTAGCACCAGAAGTTAATACAGACCGTCTTCTCGGCAGAAAAACGGAAGCCATTGGCGACACTCCAGGAGTAAAGACGGTCAAGACAACGCTGAAGACAGCGCTCCAGGAAACATATATGGTGCGCGCTGCAATAGATGGTAAAATCGTCCACGAAAAGGGAGCCTGATACATCAGCTGGGAGGCAATCCATTATTGGATTGATCGCTATGGCGAAGAGAGCGACGCTCAAAACTGAGCCCTGTGGCACCCCATTCTCCTGGCGAAAGGCGTCGGACGGAACAGAACCCACACGTACCCTGAACTGTCGATCCATTAAAAAGGCACGAATAAAAAGAGGGAGGCGACCGCGAAGGCCCCATGTATGCATGGTGCGGAGAATGCCCGCCCTCCAACAGGTGTCGTAAGCCTTCTCCAAATCAAAGAACACAGCCACGGTCGGGCGCTTCCGCAAGAAATTATTCATAATGAAGGTCGACAAGGTAACCAGATGGTCAACAGCAGAGCGGCGCCTACGAAATCCACATTGTACATTGGTAAGTAGGCGTCGAGATTCGAGCAGCCAAACCAAACGAGAGTTAACCATTCGTTCCATCACCTTACAGACACAGCTGGTAAGGGAGATCGGTCGATAACTGGAAGGCAAGTGCTTGTCCTTTCCTGGCTTAGGAATCGGGACAGCAATAGATTCGCGCCAGCATGTGGGAACATGACCCTCAATCCAAATGCGATTATAAGTATGAAGAAGAAAACCTTTACCTGCAGGAGAAAGGTTCTTCAACATCTGAATATGAATAGAATCAGGTTCTGGAGCGGAGGACCGTGACCGGGCAAGTGCATTTTCGAGTTCCCGCATCGTGGATGGGGCATTATAACTTTCACGATTCGAGGAGCGAAAGTTAGGTGGCCTTGCCTCCTCTGCCCGTTTTCGGGGGAGGAAGGCAGGGTGGTAATGAGCGGAGCTCGAAACCTCTGCGAAAAAGCGGCCGAAGGCATTGGAGACATCCTCAAGGGCCACAAGGACGTCATTCACGACCGTCAAGCCAGAAACTGGTGAGTGGACCATAGTACCAGATAGCCGGTGCAGGCTACCCCAGACAACAGAAGAAGGAGTAAAACTGTTGAAGGTGCTTGTCGAAGCAGCCCAGCAGGCTTTCTTGCTTTCTTTAATAACACGACGACACTGCGCACGGCCCGCATCTCGTGGTCGTGCGGCAGCGTTCTCGCTTCCCACGCCCGGGTTCCCGGGTTCGATTCCCGGCGGGGTCAGGGATTTTCTCTGCCTCGTGATGGCTGGGTGTTGTGTGCTGTCCTTAGGTTAGTTAGGTGTAAGTAGTTCTAAGTTCTAGGGGACTGATGACCATAGATGTTAAGTCCCATAGTGCTCAGAGCCATTTGAACCATTTGAACACTGCGCACGTAATCGTTTATAATTGATACAATTCGCCATCGTAGGGTGGCGTTTAAAGGTGCGTAAAGCACGTCGACGAGCACGTAAAGCGTCTCTACATGCTGTGGTCCACCAGGGGAACGGTACGCGACGTGGAGAAGAAGTAGTGTGAGGGATGGAATATTCAGCAGCAGTGAGAATGACTTCCGCGAGGTGTGCGACCTGACTATCGCAGCTTGCGAAGGTTTGATCCTGAAAGGTCGCCCTGGAAGAGAGGAGCCCCCAGTCTGCTTTGGAGATGTTCCAGCTAGTTGAGCATGGAGAGGGGGTATGATGCAGGAAATGGATAACACAAGGGAAGTGGTCGCCACAACAAGCCACTGTCTTGTGACAGCCAGAGCGAGAGCACCAGCAGCAGCGAGTACTGTTTGTATAAAGCGTTTATTTTGCATTTTGTTTACGACCTTCCACTAAGGAAGGGATTCTATTTGTGTTTATCTGCTCTGCATAGTAACTAACAGTTCTTGATAAAACTTTACGTAGTTTTCGTGTTAGATTTCTTAGTGTTTTCTTGATCGTTTAGAACAGAAAGCGCCCTAAAACCGTCTTTTGTTTGTTTCGCGGCCGTTAGCCACTAGTCACTTGAATCAGCAGTTGTCTTGTGACAGCCAGAGCGAGAGCACCAGCAGCAGCGAGTACTGTTTGTATAAAGCGTTTTTGTACTTATTTGCTGCACTTAGCCTTTAAATAGTTTTTCTGGGAAAACCTAGCGTAGTTTTCGCGTCTCGTATTTCAGTGAGTGTTTCTTGATTATCAGAGTAGCTCATCAGAAGATTATCTTGGGAATTTGTCACCGTATAGAGTAGGGTAAACATAGTCATGTGTAGGGACTGTGGTTGTTGTGAGCGGACGCAAGGAGAATTGGCCACTCTTCGGGGGCAGGTGGAGGCTTTGTCTGTTAGGCTCATCGAGCTCGAGGCGCAGGCGTCGGCTCGTAGTGGCGTTGGGGCAACTGTGGTGAGACCTATGCCTACTTCGGTGGCCTTGGAATCACATGGAACCCCTGATGTCGCTGCGTCTTCCGGCAGTGAGCATCTTACCGGTCAGCCATCACTCCAGGGTGAATGGCGGACAGTGGTGGGCTCGCGCGTGCCTGGCCGAAAGGCGAAGGTGGGATCTGGCCGCGTGGCAGCTGCCTTACCCCTTTCCAACAGGTACGGGGTGCTTCCTAGTGGTGATGACATCGTTTCCGAGCCACCACAGGATGCCTCGCCTGTTGGGCCAGTGGCCGATTCTCCGGCAAGGTCCCGACAGTCACAGAGGGCGGGCCTATTAGTTATAGGGAGCTCCAACGTTAGGCGGGTTATGGAGCCCCTCAGGAAAATAGCGGGTAGGTCGGGGAAGAATGCCAGTGTGCACTCGGTGTGCTTGCCGGAGGGTCTCGTCCGTAATGTGGAGGAGGCCCTTCCGGCAGCTATTGTACGCACTGGGTGTGACCGGCTGCAGATAGTAGCACATGTCGGAACGAATGACGCCTGCCGCTTGGGTTCTGAGGCCATCCTTGGTTCCTTCCGGCGGCTGGCTGATTTGGTGAAGACAACCAGCATCGCACGCGGAGTGCAAGCTGAGCTTAATATCTGCAGCATAGTG
This sequence comes from Schistocerca nitens, assembly GCF_023898315.1. NCBI lineage: Eukaryota > Metazoa > Arthropoda > Insecta > Orthoptera > Acrididae > Schistocerca > Schistocerca nitens. Next base: position 562,622,343 of record NC_064614.1, on the reverse strand, counting down.
CCCAGAGTCGATCGCGGTCCTCTGGTTTGGAGCCGTGTGGAGGGTCTAAACCAGAGGCTCAGACGACTCTGCGACTATAATGGTTGCAAATTCATCGACCTCCGTTATTGGGTGGAGAACTGTAGGGCCCCCCTAGACAGGTCAGGCGTGCACTACACACCGGAAGCAGCTACTAGGGTAGCAGAGTACGTGTGGCGTGCACACGGGGGTTTTTTAGGTTAGAGGGACCCCCCCTTGGGCGAAACGATAAAATACCTGACGGCTTACCAGAGAGAACATTATCATCGTTGATAAAGAACGTCCGTCGTCAGAGACCAAAAACAGGAAAAGTTAACGTAATATTGGTAAACTGCAGGAGTATCCAGGGCAAGGTTCCTGAATTAGTATCTCTTATTGAAGGAAATAGTGCGCATATAGTATTAGGAACGGAAAGTTGGTTAAAACCGGAAGTGAACAGTGACGAAATCCTAGACACAGAATGGAATATATACCGCAAGGATAGGATAAACGCCAATGGTGGAGGAGTATTTATAGCAGTAAAGAATTCAATAATATCCAGTGAAGTTATTAGCGAATGCGAATGTGAAATAATCTGGGTTAAGTTAAGTATCAAAGGTGGGTCAGATATGATAGTCGGATGCTTCTATAGACCACCTGCATCAGCAACCGTAGTAGTTGAGCGCCTCAGAGAGAACCTGCAGAACGTCGTGAAGAAGTTTCGTGATCATACTATTGTAATAGGGGGAGACTTCAATCTACCAGGTATAGAATGGGATAGTCACACAATCAGAACTGGAGCCAGGGACAGAGACTCTTGTGACATTATCCTGACTGCCTTGTCCGAGAATTACTTCGAGCAGATAGTTAGAGAACCAACTCGTGAAGCTAACGTTTTAGACCTCATAGCAACAAATAGACCGGAACTTTTCGACTCCGTGAATGTAGAAGAGGGTATCAGTGATCATAAGTCAGTGGTTGCATCAATGACTACAAGTGTAATAAGAAATGCCAAGAAAGGAAGGAAAATATATTTGCTTAACAAGAGTGATAGGGCACAAATCGCAGAATATCTGAGTGACCACCATCAAACGTTCATTTCTGAGGAAGAGGATGTGGAACAAAAATGGAAAAAATTCAGAAACATCGTCCAGTACGCCTTAGATAAGTTCGTACCGACTAAGGTCCAAAGCGAGGGGAAAGATCCACCGTGGTATAACAATCATGTACGAAAGGTACTACGGAAACAAAGAAAGCTTCATCATAGGTTTAAGAGTAGTCGAATCATAGCTGATAAGGAAAAGCTGAACGAAGCGAAAAAGAGCGTAAAGAGAGCAATGAGAGAAGCATTCAACGAATTCGAACATAAAACATTGGCAAACAATCTAAACAAGAACCCTAAAAAGTTTTGGTCATATGTAAAATCGGTAAGCGGATCTAAATCCCCTATTCAGTCACTCGTTGACCACGATGGCACCGAAACAGAGGACGACCGAAGAAAGGCAGAAATACTGAATTCAGTGTTCCGAAACTGTTTCACTGCGGAAAATCGTAACACGGTCCCTGACTTCAGCCGTCGCACGGACGCCAAAATGGAAAATATTGAAATAAACGATATCGGAATTGAAAAACAACTGCTATCACTTAGTAGCGGAAAAGCATCCGGACCAGACGAGATACCCTTAAGATTCTACAGTGATTATGCTAAAGAACTTGCCCCCTTTCTATCAGCAATTTATCGTAGATCTCTGGAAGAACGTAAAGTACCTAGCGACTGGAAGAAAGCGCAGGTCGTTCCCATTTTCAAGAAGGGTCATAAATCAGATGCGAATAATTATAGGCCTATTTCGCTTACGTCAATCTGTTGTAGAATAATGGAACATGTTTTGTGTTCTCGTATTATGACGTTCTTAGATAATACAAATCTCCTTCATCATAACCAACATGGATTCCGCAAACAGAGATCATGTGAAACTCAGCTCGCCCTATTTGCCCAAGAAATGGTTCAAATGGCTCTGAGCACTATGGGACTCAACTGCTGAGGTCATTAGTCCCCTAGAACTTAGAACTAGTTAAACCTAACTAACCTAAGGACATCACAAACATCCATGCCCGAGGCAGGATTCGAACCTGCGACCGTAGCGGTCTTGCGGTTCCGGACTGCAGCGCCTTTAACCGCACGGCCACTTCGGCCGGCTTGCCCAAGAAATTCACAGTGCCGTAGACACTGGCGAGCAGATTGATGCCGTATTCCTGGACTTCAGGAAGGCATTTGATACGGTTCCGCACTTACGTTTAGTGAAAAAAATACGAGCTTACGGAATATCGGACCAGGTTTGTGATTGGATTCAGGATTTCCTAGAAGAAAGAACACAACATGTCATTCTTAACGGTTCAAAATCTGCAGATGTAGAGGTAATTTCGGGAGTACCGCAAGGAAGCGTGATAGGACCTTTATTGTTTACAATATACATAAATGACTTAGTTGACAACATCGGTAGCTCCGTGAGGCTATTTGCAGATGACACGGTTGTCTACAAGAAAGTAGCAACATCAGAAGACTCGTACGTACTCCAGGAAGACCTGCAGAGGATTAATGAATGGTGCGACAGCTGGCAGCTTTCCCTAAACGTAGATAAATGTAATATAATGCGCATACATAGGGGCAGAAATCCATTCCAGTACGATTATGCCATAGGTGGTAAATCATTGGAAGCGGTAACGACCGTAAAATACTTAGGAGTTACTATCCGGAGCGATCTGAAGTGGAATGATCACATAAAACAAATAGTGGGAAAAGCAGGCGCCAGGTTGAGATTCATAGGAAGAATTCTAAGAAAATGTGACTCATCGACGAAAGAAGTAGCTTACAAAACGCTTGTTCGTCCGATTCTTGAGTATTGCTCATCAGTATGGGACCCTTACCAGGTTGGATTAATAGAAGAGATAGACATGATCCAGCGAAAAGCAGCGCGATTCGTCATGGGGACATTTAGTCAGCGCGAGAGCGTTACGGAGATGCTGAACAAGCTCCAGTGGCGGACACTTCAAGAAAGGCGTTACGCAATACGGAGAGGTTTATTATCGAAATTACGAGAGAGCACATTCCGGGAAGAGATGGGCAACATATTACTACCGCCCACATATATCTCGCGTAATGATCACAACGAAAAGATCCGAGAAATTAGAGCAAATACGGAGACTTACAAGCAGTCGTTCTCCCCACGCACAATTCGTGAATGGAACAGGGAAGGGGGGATCAGATAGTGGTACAATAAGTACCCTCCGCCACACACCGTAAGGTGGCTCGCGGAGTATAGATGTAGATGTAGATGTAGATGAATACGTATCAGAAAGTGCATACCACTCAAACCGGTGGGCAAGTTGGGTAGTACATATAGAGAGGTCTAAATGGGAATAGGTGTGAGTTGTGTCTGAAAGAAAAGTAGGGGCGCCAGTATTGAGGCAGACAAGATTGAGGTGGTTGAAAAGGTCTGCTAACAGGGAGCCTCTCGGGCAGCGTGCTGGAGAGCCCCAAAGGTGATGGTGGGTATTGAAGTCTCCAGTCAACAAAAATGGTGCAGGTAGCTGAGCAATAATTTGCATCATGTCTGCCCTGGTAACAGCAGACGACGATGGAGTGTAAACGGTACAAATGTAAAATGTAAAAGTGGGGAGAGTAATTCGGACGGCAACTGCCTGCAGGTTGGTGTGCAATGTGATGGGATCGTAGTAAATATCATCCCGGACCAGCAACATAACCCTTCCATGAGCCAGAATACCTGCCACAGGGGGTAGGTCAAAACGCACAGAGGCATAGTGTGCCAAGTCAATTTGATCGCATGGGCGTAGCTTCGTTTCCTAGAGAGCTACGATGAGCGGACAGTGCAAGCGTAGCAGCAGCTTTAAATCCTCTCGGTTGGAGCGAATGCCGAGAATATTCCAATGAAGAAGTGCCATTGTGAGAAGAAAAAGAAAAAGAAGATGCAAGAAGGGGTCACCTCGAAGGCCGCTGAGGTCCTGGCTTCGAGCGAGCACTGCCGCCGCTATCAATAGGCGGACAGTCATCGTCCATTTGTTCAATAGGTTCGTCGGCCATCTTGTTAAGATGGCCGGGAGGGGGAGCTTCCTTCGCCGGTGAACGGTCAGATGTTCGGCTACCAATGGTGCGACCAGGAGAAACGGATGACGGCCTGGGGCGGCAACCGCTGGGTGGCGCAGGAGAAGAAATGCGCCGTGGCGGCGAAGGATAACTTTGCTTCCTATGAGCCTTCTTGGAAGATCGTTTAGTCGAAGTACTGGTCGATGGCTGGGAGTTCGGGGTACGTAGGAAGTCTTCACGGGACGGTTCCTTCTTGAAGGCCCGTGCATCTGACTTCTGGGTCTTAGTCTTGGCAGAAGCTGATGAAGATGCTTGTGTCTTAGAGGCGATGGGAGAAAGAGGAGACGTTGACCGGGCGATCTTAGCATTGGCCGAACGGACGACCATAGTGCTAAAGGTCAGATCGCATGTCTGCGTCGACACCTCCCTGGTAGTCCGAAGAGAGGCGAGGACAGTACGGTATTTCCCCGCTGGGTGCAGCGTGGGCTTCCTACTAGCAAATAGCTTGTGAGCAGCCGAGGTGGACACTTTCTCTTTGACCCGAATTTTCTGTATACAGCGTTCATCCTTGTAGATGGGACAGTCGCGGGAGGACGCTGCATGGTCAACCTGACAGTTCACGCAACGAGGAGACGGAGGTGGACAGTCACTCTCATGGGCGTCCCTGCCACAAGTGACACGTTTACCCGCAATAGAACAAGACTGGCAGGTGTGGTTAAAACGCTGACACTGTTATCAGCGCGTAGGTGTCGGAACATAGGGGCGAACAGAAATAACCTCATAGCCCGCTTTGATGCACGACGGCAGCTGAACACTATAAAATGTCAAGAAAAGTGTCCGGGTCGGTACAAGGTCATTGTTGACCTTTTTCATGACCCTATGAACAGCCGTCACGCTCTGCTCAGCGAGGAAAGACTGAATCTCCTCGTCAGTCAATCCGTCGAGTGATGTAGTATATACCACACCATGCGTCGAATTCAAAGTGCGGTGAGCCTCCACCCGGACAGGGAACGTATACAGGAGTGTGGCCCGAAGCAGTTTTTGTGCCTGAAAGGCGCTCTCCGTTTCTAACAACAAGGTACCGTTAAGCATCCTGGTGCAAGACTTGACAGATCCGGCTATGGCATCTACGCCCTTCTGAATAACGAAAGGGTTGACAGATGAAAAATCCTTTCCGTCCTCAGATCTAGAAACTACGAGGAACTTTGGGGCAGACGGTAGTACTTTTGTCACTGGTGGCTGGTCAAGTTTCCGTTTTTGGGCAGAAGTCGAGAGAGAAGAAGAAGAGAAATCCATTGCGGAGGAATCCTCCATGATTGCCAGCGTCTCCAATGGCGCGCTCCTTCCTTGTGGGGACCCTCTCAGAGGGCGCTCCTGCCTTAGGTGAATGTTTACACCTCAGGTCACACCTCCCGGGAAACGGACGGAGGGACCAATCGGCATGGTCGGAAGGTGTCAGCGCAGGCAATCACCCCTCCCTGGGCCTGGCGTTTACCAGGGGGTACGTTAGTGCCTTACTTGTCTACCCAGGGCAGGGAATTACGCGTTACCCCGTCACCGGCTACGCGTGCGAACGCGTGGGTCGGCCTTCAGGCACGCACAGGGAGGAAAGAAGAAGAGGAAAAAAAAAAAAACGGAGAGAGGGAGAGGAAGGACAGACTGTCTCAAACGCCGAGGCGGAGACCAGAGGGTGGACAAGAAGGCAAGGAGAAGAAGGCAAGGTAAAAAGTAAGGAAGACAGTGAGAGGGAGAAGGTCAAAGAAAGGAACCAAACAAAGGAAGGAAGAAACCGGAATAAGTGAAAAACCAAAATGACCAAAAATATAAGTCTTGGAACCGTCCGTCTCCGGACGCAGGTGCAAACTACCCCCTTGAGGGGGGGGGGACTCCTTTTAGTCGCCTCTTACGACAGGCAGGAATACCTCGGGCCTATTCTTACCCCGGACCCGCAGGGGGGATACCTAGCGAGACCACTGTCACCAGTGCATCATACACAGATCTCCTACAAAATCATCTGCGCCTGCAATCAAATCAAAGCGACGTGGGTTGCTGTCAGCAGGTGTTCTTTTACAACATGACAATGCCAGGCCCCACACTGTCCGTACAACAGTTGCAACAATCACAGACCTGCATTTTGAGTGTCTTCCTCATCCACCATACTCACCAGACCTTGCCCCAAGTGATTTCCATGTGTTTGGACCACTCGAAGACGCAATGAGAGTAAAGAAGTTCCGTTCTGATGATGAGGTACGCCACGCGGTGCACGAGTGGTTGCGCGGACTACCAAAAGAACTTTTTCTGAAGGAATTTATGCACTTTGTAAGCGCTGGGGGACTTGCATGGGCGTGGGGGAGATTATGTTGAAAAGTGATGCAGCTTTGTACCACTTCTGCACAATAAATAATATTTTAAAAAATATTTAAGGTTTTCGTTTGACTCACCCTCGTAAAATGAAGTCAGGGGCGAATGCATCCCTGAAAAGACGAGCCTGAGGAGGAGTATGGGGTCACAATAACGTTGACTGGTGAGTGTACTGTGTTCAAAGATTTAGAGGTCAGCATGCACATGCAGCGCTATGCCTCACCACACCATAACACTTGAACCACAGAACGATATCTTCGACAGTGTTCCTAGGTGTGTTACTCGTCCCCACCTGTCTCCATGTGCAAGTCCACAATCACTTCCCAGGGGAGCCTGCCGTCATCCGAGACGAACACGCTGATCCAGACCCTCTGCACTTAGTACCATTGCAAATGGTGTCGCCGATGTGAGTGCGTCATCGGAAGGGGTTGTCGGACAGAGAGACCATCGCCACGTAGTCGCTGTGCTACTATGGAGCGTGAAGTTGCATGCCTTGCAGTTCTATTAAGTGTGGCTGCAATTGCACCCGCTGTTTAATGTGGGTTCTTTCTTGCCTGTTTTGCAATGTAGCGGTCATTTGTGCTGTAGTTGACCATGGATGACCACCTCCTTTCCTCTGGGCAGCAGTGGTGGTTCCGCAATGCAAGTGAACCAATACTGTGAGCAGTATCAAACACTTCGACTGTACTCGTCAGACTGGTTCTTTTTCCAGTTTCCCGGTGATTCTTCTCGGCGTGAAGGCATCAAAATATTGTCTCCGGGCCATGTTGTAATGAAGAACAGGAAAACGGTGCTCTTGGACTGCTCGCTGATTGACCGACGCTGTCTTTCTTCGTACATCCATTTTTAAACTGGATGAAAGTGAGACAGCCGGCATAATTTTTATTAAAAATGAAATTTCTCCAGCTGTACTTAAGATTGACTAGTTACTGCCCGCCATCCATGTAGAGCACGTGTTGATCTCACCGCGGACTTCTAGACTGAGCCACGCACAACTGATTTCAGCAAAGTGTACTGGCCTGAACATGGCGTTGACGCAACGCCAAAACTAGTAGCGATGTAAATTAAAAAAATCTTAAGTACAGCTGGAGGAATTTAATTTTTAATAAAAAATTATAAAAAGACGCTCTTTTTTTTCCCGTTCCTTCTACTGCCTCGTGTTGCACTATAGTCACTCTGATCTCACGCCGTATGATGTTCATCTTTTATACACGATTGGGCGACCTCTGGCAACATATTCCGGTACTTTCATTTCTTTCCACCGAGTTGTCAGTGCAACTTTTGCATAATAGTGTATGTTCATTCTACATTCTCTCCTCACACAACCAGCTCGACTGTCAGTACAATATATTAACGCAATGTCACTGTAGAGCTCGTTTCATGATACCGAGTGACTTGGTGCAGTGGTTAAAGCGGTGGTCGCTATTTCCGAGGACTGAGGTTCAAATCTCTGTCTGGCAATCTCAAGTTGTGTTTCCACTAAAGTGAACCGAACAGACAAAAAAACCTGGTACACTTGCCTAATATTGTGCAGGGCCCCCGCTATCACGCAGAAGTGTCACAACACGACATGACAATGTCTGAAATAGTGCCGGAGGCAGCTGACACCATGAACCTTGCAGGGCTGTCCATAAATCCGTAAGAGTACGAGAGAGTGGAGATCTCTTCTCAACAGCACGTTGCAAAGCATCTCAGATATGCTCAATAATGTTCATGTCTGGGGAGTTTGCTGGCCAACAGAAGTGTTTAAACTCGGAAGAGTGTTCCTGCAGCCACGCTGTAACAATTCTGGATCTGTGGGGTGTCGTATTGTTCTGATGGAATTGCCCAAGTCCGTCGGAATGGACAATGGACATGAATGGATGCAGGTGATCAGACGGGATGCTTACATACGTATCACCTGTCAGAGCCATATCTAGACGTATCAGGGGTCCCGTATCACACCAACTGCACACGCCCCACACCATTACAGAGCCTCCACCAACTTCAACAGTCCCCTGCTGACATGCAGGGTCCATGGATTCATGACGTTGTCTCCATACCTGTACACACCCATCCGCTCGATACAATTTGAAACGAGACTCGTCCGACCAGGCAACATGTTTCCGTCGGTGTTGACGGGCTAAGACGAGGCGCAAACTTTTGTATCGTGCAGTCATCAAGGTTACACGAGTGGGCCTTCGGCTCCGAAAACCCATATCGATGATGTTTCGTTGAACTGTTCGCACTCTGACACTTGTAGATGGTCCAGCACTGAAATCCACAGCAATTTGCGGAGCTGTTACACTTCTGTCACGTTGAACGATTCTCTTCAATCGTCTTTGGTCCCGTTCTTGCAGGATCTTTTTCCGGCCGCAGCGTTGTCGGAGATTTGATGTTTTACCAGATTCCTGGTATTCATGGTACACTCGTGAAATGATCGTACGGGAAAATCCCCACTTCATCGCTACCTCGGAGATGCTGTGTCCCATCACTCGTGTGCCGACTGTAACACCACGTTCAAACTCACTTAAATCTTGATAACCTGCCTTTGTAGTAGCATTATCCGATCTAACAACTGCGCCAGACACTTATTGTTTATAATAGGCGTTGACGACTGCAGCGCCGTATTCTGCCTGTTTACGTATCTCTGTATTCGAATACGGATTCCTATAGCAGTTTCTTTGGCGCTTCGGTGTAGTTCAGCTGAAAGACGAGCTGGTCCCTCAGCAACAATGTATTTCCGTCTATCCTCGTCCGTTCCGAAATTGTGCTCCTTTTCATACAATTCGTAGATACATGGAATAATTATTGAGTGTTTTCAGTGACACCTTCCTAACAGATATGACGCCGAAGTACAAAGTGTTTACTCCACATACGCTACAGTGAACTGCAAAGATGGCGTTCCCATCCCATATTTCCTTAGTATTTTCAAATACAGTGAAAGTATCTGTACAATGATTTCTACGACTGATTTGGAAAGAAATTTAGAAATCTGTCATCTTACGACCCTTATACGCAAAATATATTTGTAGGTTTTAGCTGGACTGAAGAAATTTCTTCAAGATGGCACGATGTGGATGATGTGTATAAAGACTTAGGATGCACAGAATGGCAAAATGCACCTTTGGTTGACATAAGGGCTTTAAACAGCAAAAATCAAGAGCGAATCGTTGTGACATAAAAACACACAGTTCTGGAAATTCTAATAACACCAATAACGTTAAGGTCGTCATCTTTGACTATGGCCTGAAACAAACTTATCTCTTTTACGGATTCTACATGGTAACAGCTCCCATTTCACATAATGACGTTACACAATGCTGTTACCATCTAGATAATATTAGGTCTTAGTAATTCAATGTTCTGTAATTCTTATTCTGAATTTTTCATTGTTTTAATAATTTTGTTGTGTGGTCCTGATACGAAATGTGTTGTTCCCAACAGAATAGATGTATCATCCATTGTAGACATTGAATCATGTTGCGTCTAGTGTTACTTTCATTTGATTTGGCGCTGTGTGCCTGCCTGAGTAAACAGAAATGAAAGTCAGAACCGACTAGGTTAAAACAAGCCTCTCCGTGTCAAGACTCGCAGTACTGCCATGTCCATGTGCTAGCATACAAGATGTTTACAAGCAACGTCAAGTGAGTAGGCGAATAAGCACAGTAGCGTGTGAAGGCGGGATGGAGCGAAGGTGGAAAGAAAGCATTTATTACCAGCTACAGTTACCAACTACAAGTTATGTTAACCGGCTTTCTCCTCCACAGTACGTTTCAGTTCTACACTGAATCGCCAAAGAAACTGGTATAGGTATGTGTATTCAAATACAGAGCTACGTAAACAGGCAGAAAACGGCGCTGCGGTCGGCAACGCTATACAAGACAAGAACTGTCTGACGCAGAATGTGAATCGGTTACTGATGCTACAATGGGAGGTTATCAAGATTTAAGTGAGTCTGACCGTGGTGTTACAGTCGGCACACGAGCGATGGGACGCAGCATCTCCGAGGTAGCGATGAAGTGGGGATTTTCTCGTACGACCATTTCACGAGTGTACCATGTGTATCAGGAATCCGGTAAAATATCAAATCCCCGACGTCACTGTGGCCGGAAAAACATCCTGCCAGAACGAGACCAACGATGACTGAAGAGAATCTTTCAACGTGATATAAGTGCAACCCTTCCGAAAATTGCTGCAGATTTCAATGCTGGGCCATCAACAAGTGTCACCGCGCGAACAATTCAATGAAACATAATCGATATGGGCATTCGGACCCAAAAGCCCACTCATGTACCCTTGGTGACTGCACGATACAAAGCTTTACACCTCGCCTGGACCTGGGCTGTTGATGACTGTAAACATGTTGCCTGGTCGGACAAGTCACGTTTCAAATTGTATTGAATGGATGGGTGTACGGGTATGGAGACAACTTCATGAATCCATGGACCCTGCATGTCAGCAGGAGACTGTTCAAGCTGGTGTAGGGTCTGTAATGGTATGGGTCGTGGACGTGGACGTGGGACCCCCAATACGTCTAGAATACGTCTCTGACTGGTGAAACATACGTAAACATCCTTGCGGGGTGCCGGGGCTAGCAGTGTATTTAACACTAAATTCTTCTAGAATCTACATATGTAAATGATGCTCTAACCCCCCCCCCCACCCCCCCCCACCCCGCCCTATTCTAATTCCGACTTTAGCTGTTGCACATGGATTAAAAAGAAACGCGAACTGACTGTAATCGACCTTGCAAGTGGAGTAGAAAAGAGTTTGGCACCTGCAATAATTTAATTTGATAAGTAAGTTAAATAAAGGAAAGGTTCATTAACATAGTGAGAAATCTACCAATTAACAGAATGAAAGTTCTGTCCAAAATAACAATATGATTTATTATGGCTAAACTCAAAATCATAAACAAAACACATGAAACATTTACAATACATCAAATTGGCTCAAATTGGATACTCAAATAAATGCTGTGAAGGTGAAGTTGTCCCTAAACTAGATTGTGACATTTATGACGAAGTGGTATGTGGAGCCAATTCCTTGCAACTCAAATCTTAAGAGAAACACACAGCCAACGCAACATTAATTGCTGCTACAGTAGTGAGAACTCAGACAATGAACACCCAAGAGAGAACAAAGTTAGAAAAAAGACGAACAGGCGCGCTCTGCTGACCTCTGATTATCACCTCGGAAAATCCCTAATCTGCCGGTGCTGCGGACATACATTACCAAGCTGTCTTCTTAACTGCAAGGACACGATCTGGCGTACCGGAGGCGATAGCTGGTTGCTTCGACGTCCCGTCATGGTGATGATAAAGTCGCGAGTATAGCCCAAAACAAATTATCCTGGTCTGGTTGTTCCAGACTAAAGACTTCCTTGCAATACAAATGCGCCTCTGAGGGAGACGAAGAAGGCTCGCCACACAATCACTGACGGTACAGTGACTGATTTTAACAAGCGAAGTCACACAGTAACGCCGATACAGTCAACTTTAGCCAAAACTGCTCAAAACAGACAACATAGGTCGCTTGTACGCAGAACGCCCAATTGCCAACTGTAACCCATCGGCTTATCCCTTTCAAGCTCAGCAGAATTCGCCTGTCACCGGACCACCCGGGTGACGAAAGACGCTGTGTGGGAAATCCGCATGTGAAGGAATAGCAACTTTTCACTGCATGCAGTTAGAGAGGAAAATTGAATTGCTCAGAGTAAGATAGTAATATGAGAGGGGGCTCCTGCCACCTCTCATCCTGTCTGATCACCTGTAGCCATTCATGACAGTTGTACATTCCGACGGACTTGGAAAGTTCCAGCAGGACAATCCAACACCCCATATGTTCATAATTGCTACGGAGTGGCTCCTCGGACAGTCTTCTGAGTTTAAATACTTCCTCAGGCCACCAAACTCCCCAGACATTATTGAGCTTATCTGGGATACCTTGCAACTTCCAGCCCCTCTTACTCTTATGGATTCATGGACAGCCCTCCATTATTCATGGTGTCAGTTCCCTCCAGCACTACATCAAGCATTAGTCGAGTCCATATCACGTCGTGTTGCTGCGTGCTAGCGGGCGCCCTACACAATATTAGGCAAGTTTACCACTTTCTTTGGCTCTTCAGTGTATAATACACACATACAGCAATAATACTGTTCAATTATGGGTTTATAAAGTGCAGTCCCAAACATGGAGATATCAGTTTCCTCTTAGAACTGTTACCTGCCCCTGCAATGCTATTGCTATCTTCAGAATGTTCTTCAGATTAATTAATTAAAAGTATTAACACTTATTGAAACATTAAACTGTATTTTTTGAGTTGTACTTTTCAACAGATGCGACATTTTTTCCCCAAAATTCCCAACAAAAATTCCTGAAATGGTATTAATATTTACCAGTTGTTTAATAGTAAATAAAGTCTACCCCTTTGTTCTGACGAGATAATCCCATAGTTGAGAAAAGGTTTCTCAACTGGAGTAGACGTTCCAGCCAGAGACATCGTAAACTCAGCCATTTTAGAAATATTGCAGCATGAAATATCAGCTTTTTAAGAAACCATAAAAATTTCTTTCCTCTTCTTCTCATCAGTATCTGATACTTTTCCTGAACTTACACCATAATAAACAGCGCATTACTGCCACTCCTATGTTCAACTGATTTTCCTTGGTCTTTAATATCATCGTTTTCTTTACGTGCAACAGAGAATTCTCTGGTACAGAGTGTGCAATAAATACGTTCAATGTTACTTTTGTAGGAGGAATTCACATTGGGGTAGTGGCTGCTATTAAATATCAATAATATATATTAATGTGACAGTGACGGCTAACTACCACCTACTACTGAATCAAAAGCGATATTGTAAATGTTGTTGTTGTTGTGGTCTTCAGTCCTGAGGCTGGTTTGATGCAGCTCTCCATGCTACTCTATCCTGTGCAAGCTCCTTCATCTCCCAGTACCTACTGCAACCTACATCCTTCTGAATCTGCTTAGTGTATTCATCTCTTGGTCTCACTCTACGATTTTTACCCTCCACGCTGCCCTCCGATACTAAATTGGTGATCCCTTGATGCCTCAGAACATGTACTACCAACCGATCCCTTCTTCTGGTCAAGTTGTGCCACATACTTCTTTTCTCCCCAATCCTATTCAATACTTCCTCATTAGTTATATGATCTACCCATATAATCTTCAGCATTCTTCTGTAGCACCACATTTCGAAAGCTTCTATTCTCTTCTTGTCCACACTATTTATTGTCCATGTTTCACTTCCATACATGGCTACACTCCATACAAATACACTCCTGGAAATTGAAATAAGAACACCGTGAAGTCATTGTCCCAGGAAGGGGAAACTTTATTGACACATTCCTGGGGTCAGATACATCACATGATCACACTGACAGAACCACAGGCACATAGACACAGGCAACAGAGCATGCACAATGTCGGCACTAGTACAGTGTATATCCACCTTTCGCAGCAATGCAGGCTGCTATTCTCCCATGGAGACGATCGTAGAGATGCTGGATGTAGTCCTGTGGAACGGCTTGCCATGCCATTTCCACCTGGCGCCTCAGTTGGACCAGCGTTCGTGCTGGACGTGCAGACCGCGTGAGACGACGCTTCATCCAGTCCCAAACATGCTCAATGGGGGACAGATCCGGAGATCTTGCTGGCCAGGGTAGTTGACTTACAACTTCTAGAGCACGTTGGGTGGCACGGGATACATGCGGACGTGCATTGTCCTGTTGGAACAGCAAGTTCCCTTGCCGGTCTAGGAATGGTAGAACGATGGGTTCGATGACGGTTTGGATGTACCGTGCACTATTCAGTGTCCCCTCGACGATCACCAGTGGTGTACGGCCAGTGTAGGAGATCGCTCCCCACACCATGATGCCGGGTGTTGGCCCTGTGTACCTCGGTCGTATGCAGTCCTGATTGTGGCGCTCACCTGCACGGCGCCAAACACGCATACGGCCATCATTGGCACCAAGGCAGAAGCGACTCTCATCGCTGAAGACGACACGTCTCCATTCGTCCCTCCATTCACGCCTGTCGCGACACCACTGGAGGCGGGCTGCACGACGTTGGGGCGTGAGCGGAAGACGGCCTCACGGTGTGCGGGACCGTAGCCCAGCTTCATGGAGACGGTTGCGAATGGTCCTCGCCGATACCCCAGGAGCAACAGTGTCCCTAATTTGCTGGGAAGTGGCGGTGCGGTCCCCTACGGCACTGCGTAGGATCCTACGGTCTTGGCGTGCATCCGTGCGTCGCTGCGGTCCGGTCCCAGGTCGACGGGCACGTGCACCTTCCGCCGACCACTGGCGACAACATCGATGTACTGTGGAGACCTCACGCCCCACGTGTTGACCAATTCGGCGGTACGTCCACCCGGCCTCCCGCATGCCCACTATACGCCCTCGCTCAAAGTCCGTCAACTGCACATACGGTTCACGTCCACGCTGTCGCGGCATGCTACCAGTGTTAAAGACTGCGATGGAGCTCCGTATGCCACGGCAAACTGGCTGACACTGACGGCGGCGGTGCACAAATGCTGCGCAGCTAGCGCCATTCGACGGCCAACACCGCGGTTCCTGGTGTGTCCGCTGTGCCGTGCGTGTGATCATTGCTTGTACAGCCCTCTCGCAGTGTCCGGAGCTAGTATGGTGGGTCTGACACACCGGTGTCAATGTGTTCTTTTTTCCATTTCCAGGAGTGTACTTTCAGAAATGACTTCCTGACACTTAAATCTATACTCGATGTTAACAAATTTCTCTTCTTCAGATACGCTTTCCTTGCCATTGCCAGTCTACATTTTATATCCTCTCTACTTCGACCATCATCAGTTATTTTGCTCCCCAAATAGCAAAACTCCTTTACTACTTTAAGTGTCTCATTTCCTAATCTAATTCCCTCAGCATCACTCGACTTAATTCGACTACATTCCATTGTCCTCGTTTTGCTTTTGTTGATGTTCATCTTATACCCTACTTTCAAGGTACTATCCACTCCGTTCAACTGCTCTTCCAAGTCCTTTACTGTCTCTGACAGAATTACAATGTCATCGGCGAACCTCAAAGTTTTTATTTCTTCTCCACGGATTTTAATACCTACTCCGAATTTTTCTTTTGTTTCCTTCACTGCTTGCTCAATATACAGATTGAATAACATCGGGGAGAGAGTACAACCCTGTCTCACTCCCTTCCCAACCACTGCTTCCCTTTCATGCCCCTCGACTCTTATAACTGCCATCTGGTTTCTGTACAAATTGTAAATAGCCTTTCGCTCCCTGTATTTTACCCCTGCCACCTTCAGAATTTGAAAGAGAGTATTCCAGTCAACATTGTCAAAAGTTTTCTCTAAGTCTACAAATGCTAGAAACGTAGGTTTGCCTTTCCTTAATCTAGCTTCTAAGATAAGTCGTAGGGTCAGTATTGCCTCACGTGTTCCAATATTTCTACGGAATCCAAACTGATCTTCCCCGAGGTGGGCTTCTACTAGTTTTTCCATTCGTCTGTAAAGAATTCGCATTAGTATTTTGCAGCTGTGACTTATTAAACTGATAGTTCGGTGATTTTCACATCTGTCAACACCTGCTTTCTTTGGGATTGGAAATATTATATTCATCTTGAAGTCTGAGGGTATTTCGCCTGTTTCATACATCTTGCTCACCAGATGGTAGAGTTTTGTCAGGACTGTCTCTCCCAAGGCCGTCAGTAGTTCCAATGGAATGTTGTCTACTCCGGGGGCCTTGTTTCGACTCAGGTCTTTCAGTGCTCTGTCAAACTCTTCACGCAGTATCGTATCTTCCATTTCATCTTCATCTACATCCTCTTCAATTTCCATAATGCCGGCCGCGGTGGTCTCGCGGTTCTAGGCGCGCAGTCCGGAACCGTGGGACTGCTACGGTCGCAGGTTCGAATCCTGCCTCGGGCATGGCTGTGTGTGATGTCCTTAGGTTAGTTAGGTTTAAGTAGTTCTAAGTTCTAGGGGACTGATAACCACAGCAGTTGAGTCCCATAGTGCTCAGAGCCATTTGAACCATTTGAATTTCCATAATATTGTCCCCAAGTACATCGCCCTTGTAAATAACTTGTATTTATTGTAAATTATCTCACGATAGAAATTAGATCATATTGAACAAATCATGAATGAAAACAAACTAAACAAATTGTACACTGTTCTTAGATATACTACACTGGTAAGATTGGCTCTCAGCTCTTAATGTTAAGTTGATGCGAAGTTAGATTTAATTATGCCCCTGGATAAGCAAATGCTAAATGCGATCTGACTGCATTCCTACAATCTCTTTTGTGTCTGAAATAATACGTACTTCGGACACCACCACCAAGAAACAAACCAAACAATATGCAAAGAGACAAATAACCAGTAACGAATCGTAAGCAAAACTGCACGGATGCTCAGTGGATGGCAAGAACACGATCCAACAACTATTTCTGAACTTTACTGCCGCTGCTGCAAGTTTTACAATACCGTCTACCAGCGTGCTGGCTCCGGCGATACTGCTGGGGCGACGACTGCAGCTGCGAAGTCGCTGAATTAAGATAAGTCTTTCAAATATCTTGAGCAGAATAAACTACTCAGAAACTACTAATACCACAAATCCTATATTTCCTCTAAGTGGTATCAACGCTTTCAAGACTGGCTCAACAACCTTTAAAGTGCAGCCCAGTGTATTTTGTACTAACGTGCAATACCAGTATGATAGCTCTGTGCACTGGTTGACTATGTTCAATGGTGACCTCCAGCCTATAAGGCGGAATCAACTGCAATTATACTAGTAGTCAATGCAATGCCTATTGTGGGCGCTGATGTCTACTGTGGCTGCAGACTCTAGATCACACACAGCACAGTCTTCAGAATCTAAGTCCCTATCTCAGAGCTACGGAACTTTGCGACTGTCCGCTTTCACGGCACAAGACGCTCTCCACCTGTCGCTCTCTGCACGATGCTCTTGCGACAATCTTGCCGCCAAACTCTAATCAGCCAATCCCGACGTTGCAAAGGTCTCCCAAATCTCCCTCGCGGAGTGATACAATTTCTCCACCTATCCAAAAATTTCTCTGTCCAAACAGCGGGCGTTGACCCTCAGCGTTTCCCGCACTTTCTTATGAACTGCCCAACCAGAGCTCAGCCCATTTGCCGCTAAAACAGCGCGCGACAAGGCGGCGCCAGCGCGTACGTTGGACGCTCTCTGTCTGATCGACATTTCCCCTCTCTCTCTCACCTGGCACCCGGCGGCGTTCCTTTTGATGCTTGCAGGTCAGCGGCTGCATCCCCTGGGACCCCCGGCCCCTGCACAGTGCTCTTCCGGCGCTCACCGGCCTTCGCCTCCCCGCCGCCACTGGCAAATCCACTTTGCTTACACCTACAGCATGCAACTAAATATTATCATTACCAAAGCCCGTATTATTTCAGACATGTGTCTAATCATCACGTATCTCTCTTTCTAATCCACCTAATAAGACTAATTAACCATGATATGGGTTTATTTACTCCAAATATGCAGAATAATCTGCGAAATGAATGTCACAAATGAAAGCCACCTTTCACTTTCATAATACAATTTGAAAAACTCGTATTCCTGTCGCAGGTTAAATTTATACACACACTTTCTTTTGTCCAGTGCTAAAACGAATAAATATCAAATGACTAAAAAAAAATGTAGACGAGCTACTTCACACGTGAATAAAACATAAACACGTTGCCACTGTTGTGTTGCCATATGACTGACAGTTACGTGAAAAATTGTGGTGTTACTGGTAGGCACACCTCCCCATCGACGTCAGCACTTGCCCCATGGTCCACTGAGAGTGGCACGGCGGTAAAGGTATCTTGCCTGCGA